>NW_026705655.1:0-300000 GCF_029867415.1 Vicia villosa | reverse complement strand
CCCTCGTACAAAAAGGTGTGGTTAGTGAGGACAAATGCGATTGAACTTGTATACGGAAACTGGGAGGATTCGTACAAACAATTTACTCGCTAATTGCACGCGCTTCACACTTATGCTCCTGGCGCTGTTTCTATTATGGAGACACTTCCAGTGTATGTCCCAGACATAACGTATGTCCATGGAAATGGTATATTCCATCGACTGTTCTGGGAATTTCAACCTTGCATCAGAGGATTTGCATTCTGCAAACGGATTAATCAAATAGATGGAACTTGTTTGTACGGGAAATATAAAGGAACGCTATTGATGGCAGCCGCACAAGATGGAAACACTAATATTTTTTCGATTTCCTTCCCTCTACTCAAAGGAGAAACTGCTGGTGGTTGGAGTTTCTTTCTCAAGAATCATCGAACACACGTTGCTCCCTAACCTGGCCTCTGTTTAATTTTCGACAGGCATGCTTCTATCGAGAGTGCATACATCAATTTGGCTAACGGTTGACACGACCCCCTTCTACACATGTCTACTGCATTATACGTATTGCACAAAATTTCATGCGGGAGATTAAAGACAAGATTCTTCAGAAAACTCTTGTGAACGCGGGGTATGCATTAACTCAACCATCTTTCCAATACTATCACCGCGAGATCAAATTGTCAAATCCAGATGCGGGTGTAACACCTTCTAAACCCACATATAATTTACGAATAATTTAATTAAAAACCACAACACAAAGGTGTCACACTTCATAGAAAAACATCACAAACACAATCATGCTCTGTAACACGAGTTACATCACTTTAAAACATATATCAGATTATGCTTCAATACATTATATTAAAAACATCGCAACAAAATCATTGGTAACTCATCATAGTTAACTCCATAAAACTCATACGTTGGTCTCCTCAATTATTAAAACCAATCATCAACACAAAACCGTCATAAAGTATAACAACATCAAAAGAATATAATTGTTCGTAAAACTTAGCGTTCCCAACTCGATGTTACATATCAGAGCAAGACACCACTAATATAACGAAAATAAATAAAACACTTTGAAGTTATCCTCAAGGCTTCTACGAAATACTTCTGGTCACCTGCGTGTTACCCACGTGGAGGTAACATTCCAACAGAAAAGACGAGTAATCACAATTCATTGTAAAAGATATAAGGAAAAGATTAGTAGTTACAACATCATCATCATATAGCACATATCATTTATCAACACATCATACTAACTGATACTTCATAATAACACACAACCATCTTTTATCATCAAAACATCATATAATCACATACTTCACAATTATCAATACATCACAAGTCATCAACAAAATTCATGCAATGTCACGTAAGATGTTAATGCAACAACATTGACTCAAATGCATGTGGTACCAAACTCTTTGATGAACACTTGGTCATCACCCTCCAAATATCCCCACCATAGGATCAATTTTCTCTTGTAACTAGAGAACTTCACGAAACACACTCAATCCGCACAATGGGATTGAGGCACATCACAGGCAGACCACCGTCCAAAATATGCGGACCACCATCCAAAATATGCTATGAGTGCATGATGCACAACAACGTCACACAAATCTCGACCGCAACTAGTCAATCGCATCATCATTCATATCCTACATCAAACATCACATATAACGCAATTATACTATATGTCTATGCGCCAGCTTCCCAACACTTCAAACGACGCGTCAAACGAGTCCTGAAACTCAAGTTACGACATTTTGAAGAAACAATGCAAGACTGCTTGCCTAGGCATCGCATGACACCCTGGGAGCGCTTTGCTCGCTTCCTGGTCGCTCGGTGCTTGTCTGGCGAAATGGGCGATTCAGGCCCCTGCGGCTTCATTCGCCCGGCGATGCTGAGGCGAATTCCTCCCGACTTTGTTCGCCCGATGATGCCGATGAGAAATCCATTCCCCCATACATTTTTCCAGGGCCTCCTCTTCCACGCCTCGGGCTCGCCCGAAGACGCTGGGGTGCTTTGCTCGCCCTGAGCTCACAGCTAGCTCGCCCGGCAAAATTCACGATTCAGCAACTTCTCAATTGCAAATTCGTTGCTATTCCATGCCATACTAAACTCGATTCCAAACATCATACTTATTGCATAACACATAATATTCATTACATATCACATATGAACATCAAAGTCAATCATAGTATACATCAAATCATGGTATTTTACACCAAATACCTCATCAATCAACAATTCATCGTGTTTTCAATCAAACCGTCATACAAGATAAAACCTACATTTACCTTAACCCCCTATCTATCATAATAAACCGAAATTACACCCCTTACCTCGAATTTCCTAGCAATTGGCCTTTCCCCGCGTTCTATCAAAATCCCTTTTTTGTTCTTCGTGTCCTAGCTCTCACTTCACGGTTTTCTCCAAACTTCCAATCGTACATAATGATCTCTCTCCCTTATTTTCCCTTATTCTTATTTTACCCCTTGGAGTCTTTTCATGTTATTTCTCTTATGCCCTTACTCAATTCTCCTTAACTATTTATTTTATTATTATTATTATTAATCTAAATAATACTCAATTATTTAAATCAAAATAATTCTAAGTAACACCTTAATCCATCATTACCCCACAACATATTACACATACACCATGCTTCACACAAATTCATCAATAATTCACAAATAATCAAATAAATAAATAATTCTAAATTTTGGGTGTTACAATGGGCAGGTGGGTTGATAATCTTGCCAAAGAGAAGTGGACGAGGGCATACGACAATGGACAATGATGGGGCCACATGACAACAAATCTTGTGGAATCAATGAAAGGTGTTTTCAAAGGCATCATAAACCTTCCCATAACCGCTTTGGTGAGATCAACCTATTTTAGGATGCTTTGCTGTTCGCAAAAAGAGGTGAAAGGTAGAGTGCATTGTTACAATTAGGGCAGTTGTTCAGTGAAAGCTGCATGAAATTTATGAGGGAAGAAACTACCAAAGCCAACACCCACCAGGTTACAGGTTTCGACCGTTTTAACCGCACTTTTAGTGTCAAAGAAACAATTGACCACAATGAGGGGCTGCCAAAACAATAGTATCGGGTTATACTACCATATGGTTGGTCCGAATGCGGAAAGTTTCAAGCCTTTCGCATGCATTGCTCCCATGTCATAGCAAAATGTTCATATGCTCGCCGAGATGCCTTAATACTACTATCTCCCGTTTACAAGGTTGAAACCTTGTTCGGCGTATTCAACAAAGCCTTTTAAGTGATAGAAAAAGAGGATTACTGGTCTGTGTATAAAAGGGAAGTAGTTTGATACAATGACATAATGCGAAGGAAGAAAAAGGGTCGCCCAACAACATACGTATAAGAACCAAAATGGATGCGGCTGACAAAATGGAAAGTAAATGTAGTATATGTCGTCAGGTCGGACACAATCGAAATAATTATTCCAATCGTGGAACAAGCTCTGCAACCTAATAATTGTATGCACTTTTTGTAATATATTTTTAGAAATCAACTGAACTTTATTTATTCCTTAAACATATTTGTTACAACTACACAAACGCAAAAAAGACTAAAACAATAACACAAACAATAAATAAAATTATTTAACACGATAAAATATCTAAATATCACAACTGTCAAAACAATATCATATGATCCATGCATCATAGAACATACATCATTGTCACTTTTGACTTCATCCCACCAACGTTCTAGTGCTCTAATCGCAGTTGAGGTGGCCGTTATAAGTCTCTAAATTCTTTGGATGATTTCACCATCTTCGAACTCCCTTTCTCACCAGCGGATCAAGGACCTCTTAAGATGATCCATGGAATTGATGTTCCAAAATTTCATTTTATTCGGGAGTTTGACAGCAGAGAAACAAACATATCCGTCCCTTTTGAAAATCATATTAGATGCAATGAAGAAGAAATTAGAGAGAAAGTGAGAAGACGTGTGAAGAATGGTGGAGGATGGAGATTTTATTTATAAAAAATGTCATAACACATAGGAGTCATCCCATATGGCTTCTTTTCACACACATTGCACATAGGTGCCACATGGGGTTGACACGTTGCTTTTCATCTAAACATAAGCGCCATGGCCCATGACGTGTACACAAAAAACCCATATAGGCACCATTAGGGATGACGCCAACACTTAAGCTAGTTTTAAAACCTAGTTATTTACGGATTTTTTTTTTGGAAAACATGGTTATTTAAGAATCTAAATTAAAAAATATGATTATTGTGGAAAAAATTTCCATCTTTATGTGATGATCAGGCTTTGCTTTATTGGGCTTTTGCAGCTGACCCAAAATATCGACATTTGTCATTAAACTAAAATTTACGACGATAACTGAAGTAGATATCTAGAAGTTGCTTTGGTTAGGACTTAAGATTTTTAAAGATGTAAAGAAACAAAATACATAGTATATGTTTGGATCCACGTTTGGCTTGCCATTTAGGGTCTGTTTGGTTCAACGGAGGGGAGGGGAGGGAATTTAATAAAGGGGAGGGGAAGGGAGGGGAGGGGAGGGGAGGTATTTTAATTAAAAGTATGTTTGGTTCAAATGAGGGGAGGGAAGGGGAGGGAGAATTTTTAATTAAAAATATGTTTGGTTCAGGAGGGGAGGGGAGGGATTTTAAAACTAATTTACCTTTTAACCCTTAAAATAGTATAACACTCCTGCTAAATCAAATAAAAACAATGTGATATTCTTAATTTTTTTTTGTCAATTCATAAACAATATAGATAATGAAACACAAAATATTTACTATTTCAAATACTTTAAAATATATTAAAGCGTAAATAAAATATTGATAAATTTCATACAATAATCATATGATCCATGATCAGATGAATTATTTTATCATCTTGATGATCCATCTAATTCCATAAAATATTTATAAAATTAAATTTTAGTTAATATATATATATATATATATATATATATATATATATAAATATATATATATATATATATATATATATATATATATATATATATATATATATATATATATATATATATATATATATATATATAGCTCATATACTACAATTATATATAAAAATATGTAATACAACACAATAACTTATAAAACAATTAAGTTCTTACAAAATAATAAATCAAAATGTATATAATAAAACACATGAAAAAATGAAGAAAGTTGAGTCACTATATTAATATAAAATAATAGAGTTATCGTAAAAAATGGAGGAATTATAATAAAAAATTCAATAGGTACACAATAAGGGTTTTCAGTACACCAGATGGTGACTTGTTGCAGCTTATTGAAGATTCAAAAGGGCATAGCTTATTGAAGATGGTGACTTTAATATAGTGCACAATACGAGTTTAATGTACACTATATTAAGTACACACTTTTTCAATACAATAATTTTCATTCAAACAATATTCAGTACACCATAACATATCAAGTTTAGAACAACAAGGCAGACATTCTTACATAATACCTAACAAAGAAGACAAAATAACCTCCTAAACATAACAACTAATTTCATCACATTCTTCAATTCTTGAAGTTGACAAAACAAAACAATCCTATTATGACCACAACAGATGCAACAAACATTCCTTGCCAAAACTTTAGTTTCTTCCTCAAATCCTCATCTTGTTTCAACTTTGCATTGTCCTTCTGCTTATGTTCATCAATTTTCTTCATTAGCGACAAAATAACCTCCTTTGCACGAACGGACATTTCAACATCATACCAACTAAAGAAATCACATCCCTTTCTTCCCTGCAACTGCATTGACAAACAATAAATCTTCCCAGACCCATTCAAACAGAAAGAGAAGAGAACTTCATCTACATTGAAACAAATTCAAAGAGAAAGAGAACTTCACTTACCTTGAATAACCCACACCCATTAAACCTCCTCCCAGGATTCCCAGTCGTCCATGAAGTAGTGAGAGGTGAGTCAAGGTCACAGAAGCAACGTACTTCTCTTCTTCGTGACGCACAGCTAGAGGTCGACATGTAACTAGCTTGTGACATTGATGATTAAGGACAAACGATTGAAGACGAAGATGTTGGAGAAATGAAGAGATTGGAGTGAATCGAAATAGTTGATGGAAACAAGGAAAACGAATCTGAATTGGAACAAGGGCGTGAAATTGATTTAGGGCAAGGTGAATTAGGGATTTGAGCATTAATTCAATTAAAATAAATTTCAGAATTTTTACAAATAATAAAAAGTGATTTATATTGTATTTAACCAGGTCAGCCATGCCACATAAGCTTTTTTAATGACACATCAGCGTTTTGGGAGGGGGGGAGTGGAGGTTAGGACCAAAATCGTGGATTTCAAAGAGGCAGGACCATATTCGTGAGTTGGTTAAAACACGAGGACCAAAAGTGTAATTAAGCCTAAAAACAATTTAAGATTTTAATTAAAAAGTGAGGGTAATTTTGTCAATATAGAAAAAATAGATTTTATCATAACTCCTCTCCCTCTCCTCCAAATCCCTCCGATTTGGGGGAAACGAAAAGTTGCTTCAGGAGGGAATCAGATTACCTCCAATCCCCTCCCCTCCCCTCATAAAAAATGAACCAAACATACTTAACTTAAAATATTCCCTCCCCTCCCCTCCCCTCCCCTCCAAAACCCCCCAACCAAACGGACCCTTACGCTTCCCAATGCACTTCCACCGTGATTTTTACGTAGTTGGAAATCCTAACTTTTAGTATACGTGCGTTTGGAGTAGTTTCCACCGTGGAAACATAGGCATATACTCAAATTATTTAAATTAACATTTAACTTCTGTACGGTTATAATATTACATTTCTTGTGATACTATTTACCTGCAACATGGTGATAAATTTAGATGGTAAACATGCGCACAAACATATGTTAAAAAAAGAAAAGCACAAACATTTGATAATAATAAAGAATGACAAGATGAATCGAAAAATATAAAAGTAGAGCAGAGTTGTAAGCATTAGTAATATTCAAAATATATGGGTATGTTGTTTCAAGTAATCAAATAACTTTTTTTTTCGATCATATTCTTGAAATTATTATTTTTAGAGGATATTTATTTCATGGATCCAAATTTTATTCTCACAAATGTGATTCTAGAAATCTTATATTCCAACAGTAGAAATCTTACACCTCTCACTCTAAATTATTTTAACTTTTTTCTATTTTATTAAAATATTTAAATTAAATATATTTTATAAATATTTCAAAGAAATCCAATTACTTAAAATAAAATTATTGATATTACTATAAGAGAAAATAATATATTTTCAAAACTATAATTGTAATCCTTTACACACACCATAGTAATAATATTATAAATCTTCTCAGAATGTTTAAAAATTTATTTAATTTAAAAATTATAAAAAAATAAAAATAATAATAAATATAAGTAATAATGAGAAGTCATAGGTAGTTGAATTTATTCTCATGAGAATGTTGAATTTCCATTAAAAAAAAAAAAAGGGAATTTAGTAAGGACAAAGTGAGCAATATGGTTTAAAAAGTTTTCAAATCATTTTAATCAGAACAACATATAGTATATAAAAAAGCATTTTTGATTGTGACAAAGACACTATTGTATGGTAAACATTGTTGAAATATCATAAATAAATTCCTTTGCATATCAAACTCTTTAAAATTTGAACACTTAAAAGGAAATCATTCTTTCCATGCAAAGCACAAGTCAATTTTACACACCAACTTATACAAATTGGCTTAACAAATGGAGTATCTGAGGTTCATTGAATATAACTTGAGACTTTTTTCCAATAGACACTTTTTGGTATCCTCAAATGTTGTAGGGAATGGGGGGAGGAAGATGATTTATGAAGAAAGAAAAGTCAGAAATAATGAATTTGGTCCCCATGCTGACATTGACAAGCATTGAAAAATCACCTTTGCTTCTTCTTCAAGCTAAGTTGACATTGCTCACTTTTGTACAGTTGTCATCATCCCTTGATATTGTTGTTGGGGGAGCCATTTTGTCCTCCTTTCACATTTTCAGTTCTCCAAGAAGGACTCACTTGTGGAAGCTGATAATCATCTGGTTTCAAGGCCAATGCAAAATCAGGCAATGTCGGCGCTGTTTCCATGATTCTGTAATCGGTAAAATATTTCCAACATTAGGAAAAGGAGAATTATTATTAATTAAAGTAATACTAATGGTCATTTTACAACTGTCTCAAAAGAGATCATTCGTTGAAGCTACAAGATCAAACTTTATTAGCTTTTGTACTTTCATACATTTTACTAAGCAAAAAGAATTATCGAGTAAAGTTTATTTACCTCTCGTAAGTGTATAGGTCGCGGTTTATTCGAACCTTACTTGAAGTATCCTTGGGAATTTTCTCAGAGAGGTATTTCATGGTCCCCCAAAGTGGTGGATTTCTGCATCATGACTGTAAGTTAGGTGGACGGTAAACAAGAAAGATGCCAACAAAAGTACTATATTTATTGAAGAGAGCTATGTTTCATTCATAAATAGTGTAACTGAATAGTGCCTAGAAAAATGCTCTTAGAATATATATAAGGTAGTGGTTCATGTCAAAGAGTTGAACATCTTTGTACTATAATTTAAAGGAAACTCTTAAAGTAACTACAACTTTTAGTCCGGCATTTTTTATTCAAACTTGTCCTTTATAACACAATTATTTCCCAAATTTAAATTTAAAAACATATGACATGAATATTAAAATTGAAATTTAGATTTCATGTAAACAAGCAAATTAAATTAAAGATGCTATCACATCATATAGAAGGCACGTGGAACGGCTAACGAGCATTTAAAAATTGTAAGTAAAACCTCTTATCCGAGGGACGATTTAACAGCATAACAGTGAGAACAAGGAAATGTAATGATGACCTTGACAATGGAGCTGCTGCATTGAATGCCTCACAGAGCTTCTTACTTTCTTTGAAATACTCATCCGCTGCTTGCAGAGCGGCTACAGCCATCCCATGAGATTTTTCTGTATTTCCCTCGTCAAGAATCAAACCATGATAATAATATGCCGCAGCCTGATAAATCATTACAATAAACATATCATTATAACAACCGGCTAATATGAGGGAACTAACTCATTTGTTAGGGATATTGTTTCTCGTGATACTTTTGGTGTGTCAATTTCTGAAAAAGTACTTGACTCACATTTCCTTTTATGTTTAACTCATACTACTAAACAATAAGACATAATAACCAACTAGCAAAAGGAAAGTAATTGAGGGTACAAAAACACAAACCTTTGATTCAATATACTTCCATTTGACATAAAGACGGTGTTTTTCACCCCAACCATTTGCTAGCGGAAGGTTTGTAATATTATCTTGAGCCTGAAAGAAAAAGAGTCTAAAGATTAGTATTGTATGTTGAATGGATGGCAAGCGGACAACAAGCCGCGCCACTATCCCCTTCTACATACATTAAATTTGAAAATAAGAAAAATAATTTAGCAGTTTTATAAACAAATAGAAGAATGCACCAGCAGTTAAATGACAGTTCCAATGATCCCATTAGATATGCCTATCGATATTTGTTTGGAACTATAATGATTAAAAACTTTGCATTTGTACCTGTTGCCAATATTTCACCATCTCACATGCAAGTCTACGCTTCACCGCAAGAGTGGCTTTGGTGCTATCAATTGCCATTCCAAGTTGGATATCTACACCCTATCAAAACAATTAAACATACAACATTGGTACCATTTTATATGAGATTCACCAGGACAGTTAAATATGCACAAGTCTGATGCTATAGAATCATGAGTTCTTAAAACGAAAAAGTGTGCCATTTGACTCAAGCCCCATCGCTAACGCTAATAAGTTACTCAAGACAAATACAATAGGAATTTACACATAATTAATTAAATTAAAATGAATGCAACCATGAGAGAATATTCCTCTTGAAATCCTTTCGTAACATTATTTATCTATCACCTGGCAGCTCATAAAATTTATATATTATATAGAACTAAGATAAGAGTTTGACTTAAATTTTAGCGTAAATAAGGTTATTTCTTCCTTTCTTTCTTAATTAGGAAACAAATTAAGATACTTAAACATGCCAGGTTCAATTATATTATTCAATTGCAATAATTTTTTTTCTATAACTAGCCTACTTCCTCAATCATCAAGTTGTGCCTTCTTTAAAATTGATTCCTATATATCCATGTTCAGTCATTGGCAACTAAACTACTCTTGGAAAATCTATGACGGTATACTCTCTGGCAACTAAACTACTCTTCCAAAATCTATGAACTCTCGCAAGAAAACTACTCTTGGAAAATCTATGACGGTAACTCTCTGGCAACTAAACTACTCTTGGAAAATCTATGACGGTATATTCACCGTTTCATTATGTTTCAGTCCATGTCACCCACAAAAAAACGTTAAATTTCAGCACAAGTAAAAGAGACTTATGCATTTTCCATGCTTTAAGCTTAGTGGGCTCTTGGCTCTTGAGAAGGTGTGTGAGATATAAAAAGTATTAATGTACATTTATCTAACAACTTAAGATTTTAGGAAAGATGGGTTATGGAAATATGGTATGATACCATAGGCTATTCTAGATCTGATGTTAGGCCACCCACAGTTTTCCACTCGTGCAAACTTCATGTTCCAGATTTCCATTCCAAAGCATGAGGTCATAGGTTAAGATCACACTTTTTTGGGAAAATCGGCTTAGAACCCCCTATAATTATTTGGACATTCCTTACCTCTTGAGCTAGAATTTGGAGTTATGTCAGGCCTAATCCGATATCAATTCTTAGAGAAGATACATGAATAAACGGTTAGACATTGATACGATAAGGCCTAGGCATGAGTACATAAGTTAGGGGAATCCTCGTCTTACAAGTTCATTTTCTAAGGAAGATGTAAGCTCAACAACAACAAAAACAACCAAGCCTTATCCCACTTAGGCTAAATGGATCAACTTGCCATAATATTCTATTCAGGACCATGCTTCTATCCAAATCCTTAATTTCGAGATCTTTCATAATAACTTCTCTTCCACTAGTCGTTCTAGATCTTCTTCTTCTTCCACTAGTCGTTTGACTTGTCTCCATCTAATCTACTCTTTTTACCACATAATCTACAGCTCTTCTCTACATGTCCAAACCACCTAAGTCTTATTTTCCACAATCTTCTCTACTATAAGTGTTACTCCAACACTCTCTAATATTTTAGTTTCTAATCATATCTTATCTAGTCATACCACACATCCAACGCAACATCCTCATCTATGTTACACTTACTTTATTTTCATGTAAGCTCATTGTAAAAATTTAATATGGTTTCAAAGTCTCTCTATCGGGCCACCTACCCTTTATATCCACGACCAAGCTCAATAGTGCAGGGAATAAGGGAAGGTGTATTAGGAAAAACTCGAGTCCCACGTAAAGTAGAGAAAAAGGTGTGAAATGAGTTTATAAATAGATGCATTTTCACTTTACAAATCGGTTTTGTAAGGTTTGAATTAATCTAAACCAAAATTCTAAATATGACATTAGAACCTTTTCAAGATCTGTTTGGTCACCTGCTATCAGGCCACCGCTATCAGGCACTCTGGTCACGCTCCAAATGTCCAGTTATGGGCATGAGGGGTGTATTAAGAGTCCTGCATTTGATGAGATAAGACTTGAACATGAGTATACAAGTTGAGGGCAGTTCTCACCTTACATGTCGATCTTGTAAGGATGATGTAGGCCCATAGTAAAAACTTAATATAAACTCTACCAAAGTAATTTCGTGTAGTCAATTACTTGATTATTCAACATACTCTATGATAAGAATAGTGAACAAGAAGAGGCTTGCCACCATCAATAGTAACAAGTTACGTTAGTATTTTAGTCATTAAATGTTACTTCCATTTCTTAATCATATTCTATGTGCATTCCAATTTAAAGATTTATAACAAACTCAAGACGTAAGGCGAATGATTCGGTAGACTCATACAAAATAAAACGTTAATACCTGTCCCAATGTTTGTAGACAGAGTGCTCGAAGAACTCCTTCTGCAAGGTCTACTGGTAAATTTCTCCTAAAATCAGAACCAGCAGTGAGAAGACTAATTGGAAGGAAAAAAGAAAAAGAAAAAAATGGTTGTATAGATTACACAACGGTGTGATATTCAATTTGTTGCATTATATATGTACTAACCTGATCTCAGCAGGCAACTGTGGAAGAACATGTCTGACAGCACAATCAAGATATCCAGCTGACTTTAAGAAGATATCAACAGAGGCTCGTCTGTTTTCTGTTAGTAATGAGTAATTACCAAAAGTTAAAACTCCGTAGCAGAAAAGGTGCACATAATGGATTCAATGAAGACACTTCGTTAGAAACACAGTTCTATAGCATACAAGACAACAGAAAATTAATACTTTTTTCAATATTACTCACCTTCTGATACTTTTGGCTGAGAACCATCAGTGGATGTTCTTGGAAGAAGTAATAAATTAGCCTGAGATAACAATAGTGTCGCCATCAAGTGCAAAACCGACAACACTTCATACCAAGCATTAGACATGGCAGTTTCCTGCAAGTGTTGATCACACCAAAAGAGGAAAGAAAAGTAGAGAATGAGAAAAATTTTATCCAGCATATAGAATTAAGTTTTCAAATCAAAGCCCAACTACCAAGGAAGAAAAACAATTCAGAAACTAAACTACCTCTGCTTCATCCTCCTGATTCACCCATATAAATTGTACTTTGTATTGTAAATTGCTTCCTGCAAAATCAAGATAAGCAATTAATCAAGACATTTAGTGGAGAGAATTTGCATCAGGTACAAATAGACGAAAACCTGCATTACCATCATCGACTAAACCCAAAAGTACAGGTAAATAGTCTTCCAGAGCCTGTAGAAGATCAGCCAATGTTGAACCTCCTAAGGATGAAATTAAGTTATGCATCAACAAAAATCAGTAAAATATTTATATATTATGAAAGAAATTTGATCCGTCTTTGTTAACACTAACCATGTTGAGTTGCACTTTTTCTTTTTGTTCTTGTAACTGTAGGACCTTCTTGACCAGCCATTACAACTATACGAGTTCTAAGAGCAGATAAGCGTTCAACTGTGCTCTTCGACAAATAATCACCGAGTGACTGTGCAAAATCAACAGGTTTAGGAATCCTTAGGCCGGGAACATAGACAGAAACATCTCCAATACTCCCCGGCTTCCTTCGAATTCCACCGGAATCTTTTGGCGACGAAAGAATGCAGCCCATGTCCTGCGTAATTCACCTTCTGCTACAAAGGAATCACAGTGAATGTGAATCACCTCCAAGAATCTTATGTTTCTGTGAATACAATGAGATTGAACTGTATCAGACATCAAGCTTCACAAATTGAACAACAAAACGATATGGAATAAACAGTTTCACAAATGTATTCCAGTGACAAAGATAATCAATTAAGCTCAGAAAGGGTTTAGAAAATTCATACAACTTACAATAAAGTTAATAGTGGTAAAAAAAGCAATCAAGACATCACAAATTAAATGCCAACCAATAAAGTTGCGGTAGGTTACTCACGAGCAGAATAACAAAAAGCAATACTAGAACTATCCATATTCCATCCATGTTAGTATTATATACAAAAATTCACACAATATTTTATTCAGCAGAATTCATTTTTCATACTTTTTCCATTTGGCCCTTTCACAGCAGCATTATTGGTTCCAACTTGTTTATTCATAAGGTCCCTATTTCATAATCTAAAGTCATATAATTAATAACAAGAACCTAAATTTTACCTAACAAACCTTGTCCTTTGCTCTGGCAGGTTACTGGTAAAGTCAAAAGTTATGCAGCTATTTTCTTTGCCATAAATTCACAGGCAATAGAGACTTTATAGGTTGAGAATGATATAGACATAAAAATCACAAGAATGACATGAGAAAAAAAAAAGGTTTCAAAAATTACAACATGCATGGTGATGAATGATGATGATATAAAATAAAACTAAAAGCTATCTTTCTCTCGTGCTCCCCATTACATCAACAATAACAACAACTCAGGTAACAAACAAATCATAGTAGCTTCAAGCAAAAGATTGTAGATCATAAAATTTATCAAGAAAGAGAGTTATTAACTTGTGAGTAAAGAATTTCCAAACAAGTCCAAAAAAGCAAGAATTGGAGAAAATCCAAAAAAAAAAAAGAAGCTTTTTTTTAATCTTTTCCTTGAAATATGAACCAATTGATGAAACAACTTGTTTTGTACTCCATTGGATAAAATCAAGGTTGAAGTTCAAAACTTTCTGAAAGTACAGAGAAAAATGCTCCATTGGAGAAAAATCAAACCTTGAATTTCAAAGGTGGGATTAATCAGCATCCAATCCCCAAAGAAAAAAAAAAACCTTTTTTTTTCATGAGATGAACTAGGTTAAGCTAATTTTCAAATAAGGTAAAAAATCAAAACCACTACCTAACACAGAAAAAAGCATTTATTCAATTTGATGAAAAACAATTTCAATTTTCTTTTCCAACACTGAATTCATAGAAATTTCAAAGAATAAAACTCATCCCAATAATCCAATTCAGAAAAAACAAATTCAGAATTCACATGATAATGAGTCTTACCCTGAATATAGAGAGTTGGAGCAAGAATTGAGTAGCAAATAAATTTGAATCAAATTGAGAATGAAAGGAACCCTAAAAGTAGTTGAGAAGTTGAGATGTGGGTATAGAGAAGAGTAGTTTTGAAATTTGAAGGTGAAGATGGTAGAAGTGAAAGAGTAATGTTTGTAACCAATTTGCTTCAGAGAAGAAGAACAGAGACAGGGACATAGAGTCTTATTTAACAACAATGTTTTTATTGTTATTTTATTTATTGTTGTGGAACATTAGTTATTTTTTTGTCTTTATTTATGTACTGTATCTATATTTCTTTTTATCATAAATTTAAGTCTTTGACGTGCAGGATAAGAGATAGAATATGATATTATATTTTGACGTACAGAATAAGAGATAAAATATAATATATTTTAACGTGTAGGATAAGAGATAGAATATGATATATTTTGACGTGCAGGATAAGAGATTGAATATGATGTATATCTTATTTTAATAAAGTATTTGATGATATAAAGTATATTTTAAAATAAAAAAATTAAATATATTAAAATATAAATAAATATTAATTTGATATTAAATTAAAAATATTAACAAATAATTTTTAAAAAATAAGTTTTATTTTCTCGGTAATTTCGTAATTTTATTTAATATAAAACACTTAAAACCTAATAAAATGGAATATTTGAAAATAAACTAATTATTAAAATTTCAAAAATATAAATGCTAAACTTATTTTTTTTATCAAATTAAATATATTTTTTAAGGATAGTTTTTCATTTATATATATATATATATATATATATATATATAACTTTATTTTTAAATTTTTTTATAAATTAATAAATTTTACTTCATTTTTAAATTTTTTTATCAATTAATAAATTTTAAAATATTTTAAAATATTTTAAAAAATAATTTAAAAAATATATAGTTATTTTACATGCATACATGCATAAAATTGTTATATATATATATATATATATATATATATATATATATATATATATATATATATATATATATATATATATATATATATATATATATATATATATATATATTATATTTAATATCATATCACATTCGATAAGTCAAGTCCTATCCTGTTTATATCATATCATATCCTTATTCACTTTATTATACTCTATCATATTTTGCGCATCAAACCAACCCTTATATTTTGTCTAGATACTAAGAAATGATATTATATATATATTTTGATTTGAGGAAAAAATAATATTAACATTTTTTTTATTTGGGGGAAGAAAAATTATTAACTAAATGAGACACAAATAATATTTTGTATGTATTTTTATATTTAGTATTAGTATACTAATAATTGCTATTGTGATGGTTTTTATTGCAAAACCTTGTATTCTTAAAATATCTAATGATTTTTCTATAAATTTGTAGAATCTTGCAAAGTAAGAGTTATTTTTTTTCCATATATAGAATATATGTTTAACAGTATTTTAAATTCTCCAATATAATAACACTCACGAAAAAAATATTTATATATTTTTTAAAATTATTATATTTGTTGTTGTGTAGTTTTAGTTTACATTTTTATTCCTATATTGAATAAAATTAATTGGTAATATTTAAATTTACAATTGTGATAGTTAAATGGTTGAAAAGTTGAAATTTAACATAGGGAAAATATTTTGGTACCTGTGATAAAATGAAGTGAGGTTAATTCTAGTTGTTTATGAGAATTTTTTTAAGAAATAATCAATAAACATATCTATTTTCTTTGAATCTTAAAATTGCTACATTCACCTAAACCATATTTTAATTAAAAAAATAAAGTGAGTTAAAAGAAGAAGTAACATTTTTTGGACATATTTTAACATAAAAATTATTTTTTAGATTTATATCGTCAATGTGTTTTTCCATAATATATATATATATATATATATATATATATATATATATATATATATATATATATATATATATATATATATATATATATATATATATATATATATATATATATATATATATATATATATATATATATATATATATATTAGTGTGTGAATTAATTTGTATATATTTATTTAAAATTATTATGAATAATAACAAATTTGTAAAAATAATATAAATTTAAAATTTTATTTGGCTGAATTTTTGTAAAAAATTAAAATATTTCTGTCTAAATACAAAAACATAGAATTTCCACTAATAAAGATAAGTATATCTTTAGTTTCTCTTTTAAATATTACATAAAAAAATTTATAAATGCATTTAGAAATTCAAACTTTAAATAAAAAGTTAAATTAATTCTAAAATTAAAATATAAAATTTATTCAAACAATTTAATTTCATAAGAATATCTAATTATTTTGTTAAAGTATCAAAAGTTATACTATCAATTACGAAAAGTCTAAATATTTACAATGGATTGCTACCAAAACTTTTTTAGATGAAATTAAACATTTTTTTTGACAGCAGATGAAATTAAACATAAAGTATCAAAAATTGTTTTTTATAACAAAATTGATATCTTTTTTACTTGAAAAAAAAGTAAAATAAAATAATTTAAATTTAAAATTTGAGATTTAGTCTTTATAAAATAAAATAAATTGAGATTTAGTCTTGATCAAAAAACATGAATGTTTATTTTCGAAAAGCTCATAATTAATTATGGAAAGTTGGGATAATTTGGATACGATTGTTAAAATATTTCTTTAAAATAAATTTATAAAAGGGACTTTATCCAACTTTTTGAGTTGGATAGATAAGGATGTACTCTAAATTTATAAATCTAATAAATACTCTTTTGATTTTATTTATAAAACAATATATATATTAGATTCATTTAGTTTATATATAATTTATAAATTTATTCTTAACTCTTAAGAATTATAAAATATACTTTTAAATATTAAATTTACGAGGAGATTAATTTAGAGATTACACAATGATTTATTGGGAATATTTATAAAGTAAAAGTGTAGTCTCCAATATTGGAAAAATAGATGTTTTGTGATAAGCGTGAGTGGTACATTGTCTATAGTCTACCGACCATAGATTAGTTAGATTACTTGCCGTCCCAGTCTCATTCTTTTTTTTCCTCAAAATAGATTATTAATACTATAAATAAATAAATACATAGTATACTTAATAATACAAGTTGTGCCAAGATATGATTATGTCTGCAGAAATTGCAAATGGCATATTGGTTTTTTTTAGGTTATAAAACCAAGAGCTCATCATAATCTGTTCCCAATAGCTGCACGTTTCTTTTGTTTATAGTATTAATAAAATAAAGAAAATGCTAACCAGTGCCCTCAGGACAATGGTTAAAATTTTAAAATAGTAAGTTTATCTCGGTAATTTACGTATTTAATGTCTTGAAAATTGAAATATTAAATTTTTTATAAAATATTTTCTTTTTTTGAAATGCTTAACCATTGCCCTGAGAACACTGGTTAGCAAGACCCTAAAATAAAATACTAAAATAAATGAAAATGTAAGAAATGTTGTTAAGACAAGCTAAAGAAATCAATATAGAAATTGTGTTAGAAAATAGTTTTTAATTTTTTTTTAAAGTTTGAAAATGATAAATAAATAATTTTAGTTTTCTAAGGTATGTAGGGAGTGATTTTTTATGTTTTGAAAATTTTTAAATTAAAATTAATATCCAATTTGTGTTTTGAAAAGTTTTAAAATCAAAATTATTTTTAATGTTTTAAAACCAAAATCAATTTTAAAGATAAACATAAAAATAAATTTACAAATAAGTAATGTGATTATTTATTTGTAATTTAAATAATAGTGATTTATTTTATCAAAAATAATTATAGGGATTGAAAATGGTGGTTCTCGGGAGACAGTTTTTGGAGTGGTAGTTGAGGATATAAAAGCGGCGGTTGATGATAGTTGCGGTAGTTTTTAAAGTGATAGAAAAGATTATTGTTGATGGTCAGTGGTGGTCAAAGTAGTATTCAGTGGTTGTTATATTAGTGATCAGAGGTAAATATAATGATTGACAAGAGTTAAAGTGGTGGTCAAATTGGTGATTTGTGGTGGTCATATTGATAGTCACTTAGTGGTTAGATTGACGATCAATGATAGATGGAGTAGTGATCAATAATAACTAGAGTGTTGGTTTGAGTTGTGTTTATTAGTGATCAAAGGTGGGTTGAGTAATAATCAACAATGGTGAAAGTGATGGTCAATAATGGCTAGAATGGATGTCGATGGTGACCACTTTGTTAGTTTGGTAGTGATAGGAGTAGTGGTTACAATGGTAGTTGGTGGTGGTTAGATTGGTGATCATATGTTGGTGTAATGGTAATTAGTAGTTATTGGAATGTTGGCCACTATCATCGTTGATGGTGGTTAGATTAGTGATCATAGGTGAATGAAGTGGTGGTCGCTAATGGCCAACGTGGTGGTAAGTTGTGTTATCATAGATTTTGATAATGATTCGTCAATAAGGACTAAGTATCTTACAACCTTAACTTATGTGAGAACTCATGGCTTTGATATAGACGTTTAGCTTTGATTTATTAAATAAGGTTAATGCAAAGGATCTATTATTTAGACTTTCTAGGCTTAAGTTCTCTAAAGAATGATTTTGTGATACATGTTAAAAAGAAAAATAAATAATGACCTTGTTTAAATCTAAAAACTTTATAACTACTATTAGGTCTTTGAAACTTCTCCTTTTAATCAGTAGTGGATGGACTGGTGGTCACTATCATAATTGGCGGTAACTAGATTGGTGATCATAAGTGAATTAAGTGGTGATTGCTTATGGTCGGCGTGGTGGTCAGTTGTGTTGGGAGAAGTGATGTTTAGAGTCATAGTCATTAGTGGTCAGTGTGTGGTGGATGGGATGGTGATCGACAATGACTAGAGTGGTGGTCGATGGTGGTAGGTGATGGTATGACCAATGCTGATGAAAATGGTTGCTGGCGATCAACAATGATTGAAAGCCACTGGTGATGATGTGTTAAAAAAGAAATAGATGTTTAAGGGTATATGTGTGGTGAATGATAGTTAAATCATAGATCTTGATAATGTTTCATCAACATGGACTAAGTTTTTATCCCACCTTAAGTGAGAACTCATTGCTTTGGCATAGACACTTAAATCATGTCTACTTTGATTAACTAAATAAGGTTTATGCCAAAGATCTAGTTCTAAGACTTTCTAGACTTAAATTCTTTAAAGAATTATTTTGTGATACATGTCAAAAAGGAAAAATAAATAAAGATCTTGTTTAAAACAAAAAAAAAATCATAACTACTACGAGCTCTTTGAAACCTTTTCATTTATACTTGTTTGCTACTTCTAAAACAAAAAGTCAAAGAGATAAATATTACAATTTCGTAATAATAGATGATTACTCTAGACACACTTAAACATTATTCTAACTAAGTAAAGATGAAATATTTTCAGCTTTTATAAAAGTTGCTAATATTATCCAAAACTAAAAGAATTTTAAAATTGTCTCGATAAAAAGTTGATCATAGAGATGAATTTAAGATCATCTCTTTAATAATTTGTGCATTGAAAGTGGAACTCACAATATTTTAGTTCCTAAAACTCCAAAACAAAATGGTGTTGTAGAAATGAAACATAGAATTTTCCAGGAGATGGTAACAACAAGGATAAGTGAGGTTAACTTATCTCAATATTTATGGGCAGATGTTATTTATACAATATGTTACATTCTTAATAGATTTTTAATTATAACTATTTCAGTAAGACATTGTGTGGGCTATTTAAGAAAAGAAAACCTAATGTGACTTATTTTCATGTATTTGGAGGCAAATTATTTTATTTTGAATAACGTTATGGACAACTTTGGCATGTTTGATGTAAAAGATGACGAGTGCATGTTTCTTGCATATTCTCATAAAGTAAGACTTATAAAATATTTAATATATTTAGATTATGTGTATAAGAGCATGTTCATGTTGTTTTGATGAAAGTGAACCCCAAAGCTTGAAAAATATAGTTCCTTTATGTATATTTCAGGTACTCCAACTATTAATTTTTTTTGTTAATATCTTACTTAAGAAAGATAATGCCTTAAGTGCAAGTTAATTTAATCATACTAAGCAATTAATTAAAAATCTATAATTATCATATGAATCTTAGAATACATGATTCTCACATTCATAAATACATTCAACTTTGTAACTTGTTACATGATGGTGATTATAAATAGTCACACACATAATTTCACAAAATTATGTTCTTTCCGCAATATTTTCTCTATCAAATATATATCAAAAAAGGTTATGAGGAAATGCGAATAAAAAAGAGATATATCTACTATTTATAGATGTTATTCACATCTTTCACAATAATGTCCTTTTGCTTAATTTGAATGACGTCACTTCACTTTTTTTAATAATTAACACTTCACATGAGTCATTTTAGTTGTTTAATCATTAATTATTCTGACATTCTGTCACGTGACTTAACAATACATCAATTATAATGTGCATTACCAAAAAAAACCTTACATGTATTGGTTTCATCATTCATCATAATTAAGAATATAAACAAATAAGATTGCATGAATACATAAGTACTAAATATTACATAAATTAGTGCATAACATCACATATCTCAATAAAATATCATAATTCATTAACAACTATAATACTCATGTTCGTTATATGGCAACTAAATGTTTTAGGTGGTATCCTTTCATCAAAAAGATCACGAATAATAAGATTTATGATAATATGATCAGTCGACGCTCTATGTTTATGAACATGTTCTTTAATGAAAAAGTATTTCAATTACATATGCTTAGCATCTTTAAAATACTTGTCATTTTTAAAGAAGAAGATCACAATAAATTTTTAGCGGTATGGAAATATTGTCGACAATTCCAAGTTCCGAAATAAAGTTTTGTAGTTGATTAGCCTGGAATTTGGCCTAAAAAACATACCATAAATTCAACCTCTATAGTGGATGCAACAATGACAACCTTCATCACAATTTTCCATGATATTAATCCTCAGTGCATGCAACAATGACATAATTCTTCACACTTTTCCATTATATTAACCATCTAGCCAAAACATACACATACCTCAAGATGATGATATCTCCTATAAGTAAAATTGCGGAAATAAAAACTTGTTGAAAAGCTAATGGATTAAAGACGATGAGGTCTTGCTTAGATTCCCCCTCTATGTCACTATCGATGTTAATGTCTATTTGCCCTATGTTGATTTCTTAGCATTTATGATGGTTTAAATTAGTCATTACACCTAGTTCCTTGGCGTACAACACATAATTCTACACTACAATTTCTGAATCCTTTAGGTCATTTGGATAATTAAAACAGGCAATATTCGGTAGACAAACATATGATCCGATATGTTTATACAAGTTCATATAGCAAGCCCTAATCAATATAAATTTAACTACTGATACTGATAGTCATGATAATTGAAGAAATAAAGAGATAAAACATGAATCTTCGGTTAGAATTTGGCTTTAGGTGATGAAAACCTTCGCTTCAGAGCTCCAAAACTTGCCTTGTTGTCAAAAATCTATACCAAGAATGTCCAACCCTTATTTCTTCCTCATTTCCCCTATTTATAGGAGTAAAAATGTGACATAAAAGGCAGTCATCAAGCTACAATGACTTTAAATTGTGTCATGATGTGATGTTCATCTCGCCATATTGTGGCCACTATTTTTCCAGGGGCGAAATGCTCTTTTTGCTCAAAATTCACTTCTTCATTTTCTTTCTATTTCTTAATCACACTTAACTAAAATCACCTAAAAATGATTAAAAACACATGTAAATACTTCTAAAAAATATATGATAACAGAGTGTCATCAACCTTTCATGCAACTTACAAGTTGTACTTAATCCATGCAAAGTAGTAATAGAAAAAACACAACAATAACAATAAAAGGTTGTGATACACATAAATTAACATGCTTCATACCTCAAATACACATCAAAATTATTTTATAACAAGACTATAAAGAATTTTGTTAAAGAAGAAGAAGAAGTAAAAAAAGATATAAAAGAGATGAAGATTTTAAGACCACCTTTATTGCAGTAATTAGATTTTAAGATTTTACAATGAGATGTAGATTGAGCATTACAAATATTACTAAAGTTTTTACAATATTTTTTAGTTTATAACCATATCAACTTTATGGTAGGAATCTCTTTGGTTTCTCAACAAAAGATTCAAATTGTCTCTTTCTTTAGTTAATTTATCATGTGTTTTTTTGAATATCATCAGTTTCATTTTTTTCAAAACATTACATTTATCGCAATAACAAATTCACCTAGTTCTTTGTTAGAAGAGGAAGAGTTTTGGAATAGATTATTTTGTCTCTCTCTCTCTCTCTCTAAGATTTAATATTCTTTCAATAAGTTTTTATTTTCAATTCATGGGAAGAAATAGTGTCCTAAGAGGTAGAGATAATTTATTCAAATTTACTTGTTTCCTTTGTTAGCTTCTCACAAATGCAAAATAAATCTTGATATGAAAAGTAAGAGGTTACCTCATCATCTTGGTGTTCTACCATGAGACAGATGTTGGATTTTTCATCATTTGATCACTCCATGTCCTTATCATCCCAAGTGATATAAGCCTTCTTGGAATTTTTTTGAGGTTTCTTAGATTTTTTTTATTTTGATTTGCCTTTTTGCTTATAGGGTAGTTTGGTCTAATATGCCCTTTCTTTCCATATTGATAGCATGTAGGAGTGTATGCATGTTTTTCTTCATTTTTATTTTAATCCTCTTATTGTTGTTTCTCATGCTTCAAGAATCTTTTAAAACTCTACACCATGAGTGGCATATCACCATCGTAGTAGGAATCTACGACTTGAAGAGCTAGGATTTTGTTCTTCTTTTTTCCTTCCTCGTCCATGGTAAGTCATGTTAGCTCTATCTCATGTTCTAGTAATTTACCAAAAAGTATGTGTGTTCATGGTCCTTAAATGCCTATAACTATAAATTGCAGTGACTTTAGGTTGTCGACTATGGTTTAGGCATCTAATAATTTTCACAACCAATCCCTCAATTGAAAATGTCATTTCTAGAGTTCTCATGTGACTCACAATATGGATAAACCATGTTTTCATTTGACTGATGTTCTCTTTAGGTTTCATTATGAAAAGTTCATGCTCATGGGTAAATGTGTCCAACCATACTATATTTATGCTATTAGCTCCTTCATGGGTAATAATTTTTGTAAATACTATACTTTCATTTCTTATATTGAACTTAATACGATATTTGATGCCTTAGTTGATGAGGGATGGTTACTTGCCATGCAAGAAGAACTTATCCAATTTAAACGTAACGATGTTTGGGACCTTGTCCCGTGTCATGTTGATAAAACTATCATTGGCACTATATGTGTATTTAGGAACAAGATGGATGAAAATGGTGTAATTACTATAAATAAAGTAAGAATAGTGGCAAAAGGGTATAGTCAAGCTGAAGGAATAGACTACGAGGAAACTTATGCTCTTTAACCTCGTCTTGAAGATATTAGATTCCTTTTGGAATTCACTTGTGGCCTAGATTTTAAGCTTTATCAAATGGGTGTTAAATATGTTTTTCTTAACGGCTACATAAACAAAGAAGTTTGTGTCTAACAACCTCATGGTTTTTTGGATCACGAAATTCATGACTATGTTTTTAAACTAAAAAAAGACCCTCCATGGTCTCAAACAAGCTATGAGTGCCTTAGTGGATTTTTAATCAAAAAAGAATTTAATAGTGGTAAAGTAGACACTATATTTTTTATTACACGCAAAACAAAGCCTATTCTTTTAGTTCAAATATATGTTGATGGTATTATTTTTTGTTCTACTAATGAATCTCTTTGCAAAGAGTTTGCAAGTTTGATGCATGGATAATTTGAAATGTCCATCATGTGAGAGCTCACATATTTCTTAGGATTGCAAATCAAGCAAGATGGAGAAGGAAATTTCATAAGTCAAACAAAATATTGCTTGGAGCTTCTCAAGAAGTTCAATATGAAAAATTCAAGAAGCATTTCAACCCATGACGTCAATTGTTTTGATTGACAAAGATGATAATGGAGTGAAGATTGAGATCACCAAATATAGAGGCATAGTAAGATCTTTACTCTATTTAATGACAAGTAGGCCAAATATTATGTTTAGTGTGTGTATGTGTGACAAATATTAGAAGTCACCTAAGAATCATGCTTTAATATCGTAAAAAGAATTTTCAGGTATCATAACGGAACCTCGCAACACGTTATTTAGTTTCCTAAATGTAGTGCATATATCTTAGTAGGTTATTATGATTTTACGGGGTGCAAGTCGAATCGGAAAAACACTAGTGGTACCTGTCACTTATTTGGAAACTGTTTAGTTTCTTGGCACAATAAAAAGCAACATAACATTGCTCTTTCTATCGCTGAGAATGAATACGCATCTGCTCGTAGTTGTTATGCACAAATCTTATGGCTAAAGAAACAATTACTAGATTATGATTTAAAACTTGGTTGCATTTCGATTAAGTGCGATAACAATAGCGCAATAAGACTCTCTAAGAAGCTGGTACTTCACTCATGAAATAAACATATATATTTGGAACCATTTTCTTAGAGACCATGTTGAAAAAAGGGACGTTGTTTTTGAATACATTGATGCAAAAAATCATCTTGTTGACATTTTTACAAAACCATTATCATCGGAACCTTTTCACAAGATTTGTAGGGAATTGAGAATCCTTGATTCACCATGTCTTAAATAGACTGTGATTTCTATTTTTGTTTCGTTTGTTATTTGTATTTTTCTTTTCACTAACAATTTCTTTTAGCAAATCATAGTTCCACCAACTTCATTGATATGTCTCTATAACTCTTCTATCCGGTTATATCATTGTGTGTATATTTATTTTATATTTGTTCATTTGTTTTCTTATTACATTCTTTATTTTACTCATTCATCTCTCCCATATTTTTTTTATTTTTCATCTTTGCATTTAAATTCTTGTTAATTGTGTGTTGTTAATTATGTGCATTTGAGCATTCATATACTTGTTCATGCATTATTTAACCTTCCATTCATGATAGTTTTGATCACTTAATTTTGTGTTAATGAGTTATTGCATGTTTATTTGCGTTTTGTTGCATATAGCATTCCTATCTTCGTGTTCTATATCTGGTGTTTGTTGTTGTATTTTCTTCATAGCTTTTTAGCTCATGTGTTCATATGGAATTATTTTTCTTTGTTCTTGGTATATTTGGTGATTTAGATTCATTATCAATTATATCTTTTTGATCTTTTCAAAGAGGGAGTTGTTGTAATGTGAGTCTAGAATTGTGACTCGATTCACAAGTTGTACTTGATTCGGATCAAAGATCTTTTGTTAGACACTACCTCATTTGACTCGAATCACATATCCTACATGACTTGAATCACAAGTTGTTTCACTTTTTCCTGTTTGGTTATGGCCAATGTAACTCAAGTTAGGGTTTGTACATGACTCGAATCATGAGCATTCATGACTTGAATCACAGATACAACATGACTTGAATCACAATAAATGAGTCACTTTTCTTTGTATTGATCTTGTTCCGCTCTACTTTCTCATTTAACTCAAATTAAGAAATGTTCTTGACTCGAATCTAACAACCCATTTCACTTATTTTTGTGCATAATCTCCAGCACATATAAATTTTTTTTGTCATCTTATTTTCAAAAAGCAATTTCATAATCAAATTGTGATTTTTTGAAATCAACAACCTCTCATTTTTTGAAAACTAAAAAACTCTTGCAAACCGAACTTCTTTCATCTTCAACCTCTAGTTTGGGTTTCAGATCTTCATCATGGAGACTTGTAATTTTTTAGGGAGATGTGTCTTGAAACTAAATGTTTTTGAAGATTTGGAAAAGATGTTCAAGAAACTTGCAAGATTGTGATTGTTATGACTGATAGTGACAAATTCAAGTGAAAAAAAGAGGTTATTCTCTCGAGGTTGACCTTGGTAGTGTTGTGTGGAAGCCAACATATATGGTAGGAGTTTTTCTCAATATTCTAATATTTCATCGCTCAATTAATCGGTGGGATCAAGGGTGATTAACACACACGAATACTTGGAGAAGATTGATGAAGCTGGAAGATTCAAGAAGCGATAACTGAATAGAGATTTCATAAAAGAGTTCAGCTTTAAGCTGTATACAAGTCAAGATCCAAATAGGAGATTTATTTTTCTCAACATATTATGGATTAATGATTGTATGAAATCGTATATTTGTCAAAACATATTGGAAGATCCACTTTTAATGGGAAACCATTGGAGAGTGGAATAGGCTCCTGGGAGGATGATAGAGCCGAACCATTATACATCCCGATGCACTCTCTCTCTCTCTCATTTTAATTTTCGTAGGTGATTGCATGTTTAGGTTATCAATTCTTAGTGTAGTTTATCGTTAATTACTGTTGGTAGTGATTTATTACATAAGTTTAGATTTTGCTAGAATTGAAACCTAATTGTGTTTTAGTGATGATTAAAATCTACGGACTAGTGGTGTTAAAATCTTACGATAATTGAATTTTTGAAAAGAACACATCTCGTGTAATTTGTGAACTATCAATTTGAATATAATGTGTAACTTTTTGTGTATATTATTTGAAAAATTTGTGATATTTGTGAATTGTGTATTTGTAATCGTGTTTGATTTCCAATATAAGCATAAGCTCTCTATTTTCACTTTAAGACTTCTGCACGTTTGAAAAAAAATCTGATATCTCTTTTTGAAAAACGGTAATAGACTAAAGAATAAATAAAATTATGAAAATAAATAAAATTATGAAATAGATTAAAGAATATAAAGAGATAGGGTTAGAGAGATGACACTAAGATTTATAGAGGTTTGACTGAATCTTGGTTTAGTCCTCTCTCTCTCTAAGAGATCTTCTTGAGAGTTTTAATAACGACTTGAAGTTATGTCCATGAACCTTTGTTACAAGCAAATCAAGATATTTTACACTGGATTATCCCCCAACATAACAAGAGCTTTACCACGGGTTGAGCTCACGAATCAAGTAGAGACTTTTGCGGCTAATATCAATAACTAAACAAAACTTTTATTGGGTTGAGTTCTAAAATCAAATAGAGATTTTCATTAGTTTATCTCTATAACCAAACGAGAACTTTCAAGAGATACACACTCTTGAAATAACCAAACAAGGGCATGACACCACAACAAAAATTTCCTCACAAATAGTTTTTACTCACAAAATACTAAGAAAACTTTTGGCGAAAGAAAAATATTAGAGACATAAGAGGAGAGTAAAAAAATAAAATAGGATAGAAGAAATCTGAACTCTAGTGTAATTTCAAATAAGAAGAAATCTCCTTTATACAGGAGAAAATATGGTTATAAAAGGAAACAATTCATGATTCAATTTAATGAGAAAGTCGTTTATCCTAATTGATTATTACAAGGGAATAATCAATTATTCAAGCCACAAATGAAAGGTTTTGATTTCTAGATATTTCCAATCATTAAGAGAATTCTCCAATTGATTATAGGTGTTATAAAGTGAAAAAATCAATAATAACGCTAGAGCTAATCAATTATCCTTTGCAAAAAAAATTCTAATTAATCAAACAATTCCCTAATCTGTTAAATTTTTTAGTATTTGTGTGAGTTGACATAGTAACTTAGGAGTTACTCTCATACTTTTACAAGATTCTGGTCACTCAGACATACACGACCAAACGAGCTTTCATATTTTCTCTTTTTACAACTCTAAAGCTTCAAGTTTTTTTCCAGATAAACCATCATATAAGCACTTCACTGGAACTTTAAATCTTTTACTTGATGAGTCTTGGGATATGTTCAAGTTAATCACCATCATTAGAGAGTTAGAAATATATCACCATCGACTTCAACAACTATCAGTGTTGTCGTCGTCAAAACACTAAAATATTCAAAATCATTGGTTCAACAACAAATGTATTAGCTCCACACCTACAGATAAATCCATGTTTTCTACCCCAAATATTTTTCAATCTATCCTCCTTAATAATGATCACATTCAATCCTTTGGGTTAGGGGGTGGCAAAACGGGCTGTGGCCCGCTGGGACGGCCCGCGCACCCGCCAAAAAATGGCGGGTTGGGTTGTGATTTTAGGCCCGCTGCTCGCCAAAGCCCGCCCCACCAAAACCAGCCGCCCGCCATACCCGCCCCGCTAAAGCCCGCCGCCCGCCAAAGTTCGCCCTTCCTCCAAAATTCACTTTTTTTAGTTAATTCTAGTAATTGCAATTCTTAATGGTTTATTTTATACATTTATTTTTAAATATGTGTAATTTTTTTTAAGTAAATTTGTTAAAAAGTTGCTTTTATAAAAAATTATTTTAAAAAATAAGTGAAAAGTTTAATTAAAATGTAAAGAAAAGCCTATTAATATATTAAAAAAATATAAATAAAAATAGGCGGGTAAGCCCGCTCGCTTTTTGACGGGCATAAGGCGGAGCGGGCGGTCCGTTTTGCCACCCCTACTTTGAGGAATGTCTCACAAAACCATCCTAACTTTGCGAAATAAGTGCCCTTAGCTACTAAATGTGACTCTAGTTATTTGATTTACAATTATATATGCATGTTTTTTTAAAGACAAAATAATATAATAATTAAGAGGTGAAAAAATCGCATGAGTACAAGAGGTAGGTTTTTTTGTTTTTTGTTTTTAAGAGGTAGGTTATTAGATAGTACATAAGATAGCACAAGTGTGCTGCTATACAACTAAAAGTTTTTCAAAGTAGCCTACAAGTACTATAGAAGTGCAACACAAATTACACATGCATTTTTCTTCCTTGTATGTAACATGACGTGCCTTCACTGAAATAATATTTAAATTTTTCTTAAGCGTGCTTTCTAATAATGCATACATTTTGTACCAAATAAATAAAATAATAATGCATATGTTTTGTTTAAAATGACAAGAATCTTTAAACTTTTCAACACCACTTACTCGAGCCCTCCTCATTTTGGTGCAAGTTCTACATGTATTTTCTGACTTCTGAGTAGTAATATCACTTAGTAGCATCTTGAATCATCTCATATTTGTACCTGCAAAGAAAATGCATGAATCTAAATTTAACTCATATTGCTCATGAATTTTATATAGTTATATTCTTTCCATCTTTCTTCCTACATCCAGCCTTTATCATTGTTTCGTCTTTTGTGATATATATAAGTCATGATCCTATATATATATATATATATATATATATATATATATATATATATATATATATATATATATATATATATATATATATATATATATATATATATATATATATATATATATAAAAGTATGTGTGTCTGGTGTTGTATGTTGTAATTAAAAGTGGGGCAAACGGCTGACCTTGAAAAAAGGGTGGGCGGGACGGATATAATTGAGAGTGTGAGTCTAAAATTTAGATTTTATCTGAAAAAAATGATATTAAAAAATTGATTATATGCTCACACTTGCTAAAAACGCGGCGGATATGTTAAAAGCTGCGAGTCAAGAACTTTAATATGTTTGTCAAAAAAATGTAAGTAAAACAGACATGTTTGATGGATTCTTAGACTCGTTTTACCACCCTAATTGTAGTTGTAACTGTAAGCCACTCACAAAATTAAAATTCTTAGATAATATAGATAAAAAATATCTCTACATCTTTAAATATTTAAATATGATACTAATCGTTAATTGGTGTAGAGGTGATTAGCACTGGACTTGGTAGGGATGACCACATTCGATTCCCGAAATTGTATTCAGGAGGGGACATTTGATGCCAGAATTAACTCCCGAATCAGATTAGGCGGTCAAGTAGATAGGATAATATGGTGAAAAAATTAAATATGATTAAATAATTATTTATATAAAAAAGATTTTTGATAATTTGAATAAAGTGCTTTTAATTCATTAATAAATTTATTAACTTCTCATTCTTTATCAACATTATTTTTTGAACCATATTTTTTCAACTATTAAAATAGATTTTAGTAAGATATCCGGAGTAACATATTTTCATCAACAACTAAGATTTTAAGAATATATAAGTCATTATTAAAATGAAGTTTATGTGAGTCTTATTGAATATGTTTTGGTTTCAAAATGACTTTTTTAAAATATATTTATTAATAGTTTTATTTACGACAATTAATTTTAAAATCAGTTTCCACAATATCTATCATAATTGATTTTAGTTCATCCAATATATTGGAATTAGAAAAACCAGTTCCAATATTACATGATTATTATATAAACCAATTCTAATGCTTAATGTGACTTGAATCACAAACAAAAAGATTTCATATCAATTCCCTAAATCACAAGATTTCCAATATATTTAATTTTTTTCCAAATTTAAATATCAACTAATAGTATTACCATCACCATATATCCCTGGTGAAAAGTACATAAAAGCAAGTTGATGTCTAGACCTAGTGGTTCAACACCTAACTAATTTTTTCTTCAAATGTTTTTTTTTCTTTATTTGTTGTGTTTCTTGCTTTACCAACATTTAATTAAAAAGTTGCTACTTTTTATTTTGCAATACGGTAGGCATACGTATTAATTATGCAAGCAAATTTTGGCTAAAATAATTTAAAAATTTAATTTAATATATCTGTTTGATAAAATATCATATTTTATGCATTTCTCTTTTTTTTTTTAAAGCATTCCTAACAAATATAAACTGTTGTAGATTTCATTTTATAGACATTAAAATTGTATGATATCACTAATGGGACAATTGTCCAAAATGTTTCAAAGAACATTTTCTATTGGAAGCTATAATTTATTTTTGAAATAAAAGAATTTTTATTTAAGAAAAAGTATCCATTTTTTTTGGACTTGTTTTGAGATATAGGTGGTCCAAATTCTATCCACTATTAAAAAATTAAAAAGGAATCAAAACAATTTTTAAAAAGGTGAATTCTTATCTACGCAATATAAAAAGTTTGGTAGAGCTACCTTTAATATAAAATGTTTTGGAAACAACCAAAAAGTATATTATGTAATAAATAATTAAATAAGATAAAATTAAATGATGCAATGTGATTAGTGGAATGTACATTATCTAACTTTTTATGATGGGTAGTGAAGTTGTTCTCTTTTAAAAAATAGTATAGTTGATTTTTAAATAAAGAAATTTTTTTAAATAAATTCAAAAGGATTTATGGTGCTTTGTATAAAGAAGCACTATAAAACTATTTTAAAAATTACGATTTAACAACATTTTTATAAAAAAATTATTGAAAATGAAAAAAAATTGACATTGTGTCATATCCATCCACTTGAGCCAACAAACATGGTTGATTTTCTACAAGAGAAAGTTACCTGAAAATCAACATTTCTGGTACCATGGGAGAGGGGTTGACTTGCAAAATTAACACTCCAATGCTTAAATTAGTATGGAAGTAAGTTGAGTGAATGAAGTTTAAATTTGAATTGTATCTGGAAAATTATGTGCTTCCTCTTTAAAATTTATGTTCCCTAGGAGACAGAAGTTGGATCAGATGTCTGGGACAACTTGTTCTACTCAGATACAACAGTTTAGCTTATACAAGATGATAAAGCAGAAAAGCAATAAAGAACACAAGCAATTGTTAACCCAATTCGGTGAAACCACACCTACATCTAGGGGCACTCTACCCAAGAAAGGAAATATATTCTTTATAGAATTAATACAAAGTGTCTTAGATGAAGAAGTCCCTTGTTCAACGCCCCTCTTCAAAATTCTACCTAAATGTTTTTCTATTTATGACTCTCCTTAAAAATGAGAAGCCCCTTCTTACTTTCTCTCAATAACTAATCTCAAGTGATCAACATCAATAAACACAATGATGAATGTTGAATACAACTCAACTAAATAAATCAACTACTATGTCCTATGAATGAAGTAATATTGTGGTGTACAAGAAACGCAAAACAAAGACTCAGTCTAAAGTTCAAATATACATTAAAGCTCGTGTTCTTCAGGGCATGAAAAGAGTCTATATATAGCAATCCATATCTAGGATTTTCTCCTTGGATATTGGCAGAAATCTTGTCCATATGCTACGAAGATTTGTTTCTCCAAAACAGCTCCAGTAAAATATTTGATTTGGTTTGAATTCAAATTTAACCTAATTAAATAATCAACCAAATTTGATTGCTAAAAGATAGCAACAAACCTTGTTGTATAAGTAATAGAAAATACACTATGTGGTTGAAAAAGCGCACACACACAACAGCAGTCTTGTCCTGCAGATAAGGGACGCATGCTGGGACATTTGTTCTCACGTGTTTGAATTTATTACAAAAACTGCTTGAACACACCATGTTGTTTTGCATAATGTAGTCAATCCAAAAAGGAACAACACTCTTTATATAGTATTATGGTTATAACAACTTACTGATCTTCAAATGTAGGATTCAGAGAGCTATTAGATGGATCATAGGATCAGATCACTTGTATAGCGATTTCCCTTCAAAATGTTTGCAGAACTCCCATGGTCTACGAGAACACTTTCAATCTCCCTTTTGTCGCATCTGGCGGTAATGACCATGGGGTCAACATTGTGAGGGTGGATGCCAGATGCATCTCTCTTAGAGAAGTAAATTGTGGCTTTTTGCGCTTAGGCTTTTCCCTTGCTTTCGTCATCAGGGAGGTCTACTATATTCAAGATCTAGCGAGTGTACCTTCTGCGGGCAAAGCTAGTCTCCCCGCCCCGATAATTCCTCTTTTGCTTTATGGGGGCCTGAGGCTTCCTACGCCGTGTCCTCTCCACGAGTTGGACTTATCTGACCCATGGGAAGGCCTGCCTTTCACATATTTATTGAGGTGTCCCTTCAAGATTAGTCTCTCAAATTTTTTAGTTGGTAACAATCCTTGGTGTGGTGTCCCTTGACTCAATGAAACATGCATCATCTTCATAGTTCAGGAACCACTATATTTGCCTTCTGAGTGGTGGTGTGGCGATATTGTTTAGGTGAAGAACCTCGTTTCAGATATACTCACGCCAGGTGTTCAAGGGAGTGCAGTTCTTCGTCGCCTTTCCTACCATCTTGAAAGCAGTCTTGTCTTTTATGGGAGAGGTATAATTACTCTTCCTCTAGTGGTGTGAACCCACGGTGTTGGGAACACACTCCTTGACATCATGCGCCTTCTTCTCGGTGTTGCTCTCCTCGCCCTTTATATAAATTTATGCTTTGGAGACTTCTTCTACCAATGAAAGTGTTGGCTTTTGGGAGAGATAATTTTTGAAGTGTCCCGCCGTTAGTCCATCTTAGAACTCCCTCACAAACATTTCTTGGTTTGGTGGGACGACCCTAATGATGGACTCATTAAATAGGGCGGGGTAGCCCCTCTTTAACTCTGATGGACCCTATCGTATATTGAACAGGCTAGTGATGGACATTTTTTTATGATGGCTGGCAGTGAACTAGTGTACAAGTTTCTTTACCAACTCCTAATAGTTAGTGATGGAAGCTCGAGGTAGACCTATATACCACTTATTGGCAGCGTCTATGAAACTACCACACAACAGCTTGCACTTCAGGGAGTGAGGGACCCCTATGATGAACATTTTTGTGTTAATGGAGGTGACATGCTCATAAGGGTCACTACACCATTGAACTCGACCAAAGAGGTAGGTTTGAATCCCTTCGGGACATGCGCTCCCCATATCTCGTCTGAGGGTGGCAGAGGATCCAACATTTCCTATATCTCTAGTGGATTCGACTCCTGTTGGCATTGTTTGATGTTGTGGATATTATCCTCTAGCGGCTAGTTATAATAGTGTAATTCATCCATGGCAACAAGTATCTCTGCCAGGGCATTAACAACATCGCCACCGCTGGTACCTTGTAGAGTAGAGGATGAAACTCTCCTATTAACCATGACCGAAAGTAGTTTTGTGTAGAAATGATGGGGTAACAATAAGTAGGGTGATGATGATGAATAAGGTGTGGCCCATGTTAGTTTTATTAGGGGCCCATGGTGGATGCCATTTTACTGGTAAAAAAGTGCATGTGTGCATGTTACCCCTGCGAGGGCAGGGGGTACTCAAAGAACTTAGTTGGTATATTATCATGTATGGTGGTTAAGGCTTTCCCACGTAAGGGATAAGCTCTATATGGGGGTGTTTATGGTGGTTTAGAGGACTTGCTCAAGTGAGGTGATAGTCGTTGTATATGTATTGAGAGATTAGGTATAAGCGTATGAGTTATGATCTGTATAAGTTAAAATTTATTGTTCTCCCTTTGGGGAAGAGGTATTTATAGAGGCTTTTTGGTTTAGGAAACCCTTATGGGAGGCAACTACTCCCTCATGACCCGGGGAAGTTGGTGACCACCTATTCTTCAGGGAATCATGATGTACTTCCTCTCATATAACCAACAATGTTATACACATAATCAGTGCCAAGGGAGAGCCCCTCGGTTATGCGAGGATGTTGATTAGGTGACACCATTCTTATGAAAGGACGCCCGAGCCACCTTTGTTTAGGTTTCTCATAAATATAACACTATACTGCCTTTTGTGTATTCAGACAAAAAATCTCTCTTTATCAGACATTCGATCACATTTTTTAGTTAGACACATTTATTGGTAGTGTGGTTGGGCTTTTATGGAAGCGGCAATACTTCATTTTGTCTGTTCAAGAGGATTCTCTAACCGAAAAGGGATTTTAATCCTAGACTTTTCGAATTCGGTGTTAATCCATTTTTTTGTAGATCTTTTCCCGAGAAGTGTTGAGGGGAGTGTACTTATCATAGAGGCTGTGGGCCCCGTGGTCGGATTCCTCCCTTCTCCGATTGGATTTGTTCCTAGATAGCTGACTGCTTGCATCTGTAGTCGCTTGATTTTCCCCATGGGAAATATGTTTTTCTTCTAGATTAATAAAGGGGTTTTCCCCCATTCAGCATCACTTTTAAATCTCGGGCTTCCTTGAACCTTTATTTTCCTCTGCAGGAGCTATCATACTTCAAATTATTCTAAAAAAATCCAGCATTTTAGGCTCTCGTCAGAATCTCCCATTTCCATGGCCGCTTGTGTGAAGCGGTCGATATATGATTGCAAGATCTTCTTTTCCCTGTGTAATCCCATTGAGGGAGGATTTTTTACATGTTACACTTTTCAAGCCATGAAGCAATCATGAAGTACTCACAAAAATCGGTCTATGAATGGATGCTTTTGTCTAACAAAGATTTAAACTAGGTTTTACCGATCAGGTCAGTGTTAGTGCAACGTAAAGTTCCTTTTGGATTGGATGCATTATGCAACACAACATGGAGTTTATTTAAGCTAGTTCTTGTGCTAAAGAGATACATGTGGAACCCGGTGTTCCAACATGTGTGTTGCAACATCTGATCTTCTTACAATAGATAAATGTTATTACAGTTATGGTTATAAGCTATTATATCCAAGATTTACTCTACAAAGAAGATCTATAAATTCAAGCTTAAGAGTTATTTTGGATGTACTGGTGCAACATGTTGAACACAATGCTTCAACATGTGTGCAGTGCAACATCTCGCCTTGACATTGGGTCATATGAATATTGCTTGCTGCACAATATTGATTAGGTTTTGGTTAGATTTGTTGTCGTTATGTTACCAATGGTTTAGTTAATTTATTTGACAGTTGAGAAGTTTAAATCAGATTTAAAAGAAATTTAAATTTGAATAAGAAAATAATCATATTTGATTGTTGGAGATATTTGAGGAGAAAATTATATCCAAAAGATTATGCTATTTCCTAGAGGCAATCTAATCAGATCTTCAAAGGATAAAAGTCCATAAGACATTGCTATATAAAGAGGCTCAAATCTCACTCTTAAGACATGGATTTTATGCGCAAAGACTAGGTTCTTTGTAACTTGTATGCCACACTAATGGCAAAATAAGGGTTAGGGTAGAATCTTTGTGTACACCATTATATGTTTCAGTAACTTGACATAGTTTTTAGTTTGTCTTAATTGAGTTATAAATTCAACAATCAATAGATTAGATTTGTTATTGAAGTTGATCACTATGAGTTAGTGATTGAGATAAAGTGAAAAGGGATCTCATATTAAGGGGGATTCCTAAATAGAAATTCAATGGGTAGTGTTAGGAAGAGGCAATGAACAACATGAGCTTGTTGTTCCTATAAGACTAAGTGTACTAAGATATTAATAGTGAGTTTCCTTTCTTAGGTAGAGTCCCCTCTATACGTAAGCGTGGTTTCACCGAATTGGGTTACTAATATCTAGTATTATTTACTACTTTACATTGACTCTAAATTATTATCCATATGTGTGTTGAACCTGGTTTAACTTGTTGGGTCACTTGTTCTAACATCGTGTTTGACATTTGTCCCCTCAAGAACAAAATTTCAATTGGCATTAGAGCATACACCTTGTTCTTTTTAGGTGAGCTCTAGGGAGGATTTTTTTGTTCAAATGGACAAGACTTAAGATGGAGGTTCAGTCAACATGTCATCTATTTTGAATGGCATAAATTATTACTATTAGAAAGCCATGATGGCTAATTTCTTAACATACATAGGCTGCAACGTTTGGAAGTCTCTAGTTAAAGGTCGAAAACATACTATGATCACGTTTCAAGATGGTTCTACAAGCTTAGCCTGAAGTTGATTGGTCCAAAGTTAAAGAAGAAGAAGAAGCTCTTGGAAACCATAAAGCCTTGAATGCGATATTCAATGGTGCTGACAAGAATATGTTTAAACTAATTAACACTTATGCATAAGCTAAATAAGCTTGGGATATTCTCAATACTGCTCATGAAGGCACATCCAAGTTTAGGATGTAAAGGCTCCAGCTACTCACAATTGAGTTTGAAAATATGAAGATGAATCCATATCTTATTTCATCATTAGATCGCATGATATAACTAATAGTTATTTTCCTTGGGAGAAAAGATGTCAGAAGAAAATATGGTAAGAAAGATTCTCAGATCCTTACCTCAGAAGATTGACCTGAACGTAACTTCCATAGAAGAAGCCCAATACTTAAGCACCATGAAGGTTGATGAACTCATCGGGTCCCTACAAACCTTTGAAGTTTCTATAAATGGAAGATCAAATAAGAAGAACAAAGGTGTAGCTTTTAAATTCAACACTAAAGAGAAGGTTGATCAAGGTGATAAGGATACTGAAGAAAGTTTTTTAGATGCTATAGCTTTAGTTGGTATAAAGTCCAACCATGCTTTAAGAAGTATGAACAAATAATGGAGGACAAATGGTCAAGACAAGATGTCTGACATTGGTCCCCAGAATAAAGTCAAGGAAGAAGACAAAGGAAAGGGAATGAGATACTTTGAAGGTGAATGATTTGGACATATCAAAGCTGAGTTCCATACCTTTCTCAAGAAGCAGAAAAAGGGAATGACTATTACATGGTTTGATTATGATAGTGAGAGTGAAGATGAAACAACCAACACAATTACATTTTCACTAGTAAATGCATGGTTGAATGTGAATATAGGAATAATGATGTGACTAGAAAAGAGCTTGAAGCATCATGTAGGCTCTTATATAACAAGTGGGAAGAAGCTTATTTTCCTGAAGAAAATTAGAAAAGAACCATAGGTGTGCTTCAGAAGGAATGAGACAAACTTGTCTCAACCATCACCAGTGTGGAAAAGGAAGTTTCATCTCTAAAATTGGAATACAAGACAAGATAGGAGAGTCTATTGAACAATGGTTAAAATATTCTTGATGAAACATTAATGTTAATTCTCTATTTTATGGTTGGCATTATGTTTGGCAGAACCAACTTATGGGAACATGTTGAAGGAGGCGTTCTATTCACTTCAATTGAAGAAGACATGTCAACAAAATGTCCTATGCAGGATCCATTCGACATCGTGTCTGTTAAGTAACAACTAGATTTGTTGAAGTATGTTTTAGCTACAGGTGCAAAATATTTTGGAACATTATGCAATCTTATGTGGCGCTTGATTTAGGGATAAGAGATTGTATCTATTTTCAAGATATTTAATTGGTTTCTAAATATGGAGAATATTTAGGAAACTAATGATTGACGCCCTATCTTCATGGAGAAGATTGTGGAATATTTTTTGGAGTACCCTGCTGCAATTTGAAGCCCAAGTCCAGTCCAGAAGATTGTTTTAAATAGCAAGCAACAAACCTAGTATTTTCTTGGAACTTACATTATGGTTTGTGTTAGGGTTTGTGTAGTCTTGTGTATTGTAAACCTCTCTAATATCATATTGATAGAAGAGTTGAGTGTTTTTATTGAGTTGTAAGTTATGTGTTCATTCATAAGCTTTTAAGCATTGAATGACTGTGTCTTGGAAGTGTGTCTTCTAAAGTTTGTAATTGTTTATCTCGGTTATGATTAAGGGGAATTGAGGAGGGCCTCATACCTAGGTGAGTCTTAGGTAGAAGTATAGCACATGTATTGATTAGGCGAGAAGGTTGTAAAACGGAGGTTGTTTACATGTGAACCGGATATTGTTTGCATAACACTTCAAACTGATACTATCATAGTGGACTTATCCCTGGCTTGGTAGCCCCCATAGTATGTATTGTTTATACCGAACTGGGTGAATAATTACTTGTGTTCTTTAAGTTTATGCACTACACTTTTATATTCCTTGTCATTATGTGTTGTTCATAGATTATTGTCTCGACATCTATTAGGACATTTGAGATCTAAACACCAGAATTTCAATTAAAGTTTGGAAAAATGTCCAAGGGAATAGGTTTTGAGTCTAACATGAAAATCAACAAAACTCCCCCAATAAAGTTTTTTTTCTATGAAAAGAAGACTAAGTTTCTGATGATGGATCATATGTGTCAACATCGTGTTCAACATATGAGTCTTAAGAATCCCTCTCTGAAATGTCATCATTGTGGTAGATATGGGCATATAAGGCCTTATTGTTGCAAAATACTTGACTATCCTCAGTCACATAGTAAACCAAGACTGAATAAAAGGATGGCAAGAAGGCTCAAGGAATTAAGGAGTGGAAGCCCAAAGTTGTAGTCAATAGTCCCATAGAACATACAACTTCTAGAGCACCCTCTATGGATAATTGGTACCTATTTGGTGGATATTCCATACCCATGATTGAAGGAAAGGTACACCCTAAAGAATTGAAGCTCTACTCTACCAGTGATGAAGAAACTAGAGGAAGAGTCAAGAGCATAAGAAAAATAGTGAGCACATGATCTCCTTGGCCTCATGATATGCTAGAAAGATCTTCTACTAGCTTGATCAACAATAGTCAATAGTGTAATCAAGTTTTGAAAAGGAGTATCAACAAGGAATGTCAAATTGAGAAGGGGGCCAAGATGCTTTACAAGAAAGTTCAACATCTTACTCATTTTGAATTACCACATAAGGACCATAGGATAATCAAGCAAGGTGTTGTCACTAAAGGGAGGGTTGATGGTTAGGCTGGAGGTCCTTCCAACACTGAATAACCAATAATGGTTCAGAAGAAGAAGCCAAAGAAAATTGGTAGTTTTGACATAATCGGAGTTCCTTCTTATATATCAGGAGTTTTGATCAACCAAAAACATAAAAGAATGGTTGATGTTGATGCTCATCTAAGCCAGGAGAACCTTTGACATGAGAAGTGTAGTGCAGACTCTGATCTACACTGTATTCCACATAGTGACAAGGTTTTTCCAGATACTTATGGAATTGTGATGAATGTCCCAATCTTGGATGGGCCTAGAAGAAATCATTATCACAATCAAAGTGAGTTTGATGAGGAGACCCAAGTATCCACTCTAGGAAGTTAAGATAATGATAAAGATGTGTTAGACATCTCATCTAACATGTTGAAAATGTCTCAAATATATAAGAAGAATGATGATCGTATCCATGAAGATGTTGAGGTTAATCCTGTCATAACTAGGGGTGGTGTTGATAACATCATGCAGTAAAAGATGAAGAGACATTGTGTGAAGATATGATATATATGTTGCAAAAGATGGGGGATTGTATGATGACGATATTCTTGATACTATTGCCCACTATGAAGTTATCAGATTAAACCAAGACTATCATGTATTATAAAGTTCAATATTTATCAGATGAATATGAAAATTTTCTTTCTCAATAGGTACTTGAATGTGGAAGCTGAAGACCATTTATATGTCAACATCAAGTCTTATGACAAAAAGACTCATGAAAAGGATCATATGGTGAATAATGTGAATGACAACATTGATGATGTTGCTAATAATTCAGATAGTGCTTATGATGGTTCTATCCCATTGAATAATGGATTTCATGATAGGTGTGAACCAGTCAATGAAGGGGTTACTAAATATGCTGATCTCTGGAAAAATATGTTGAAGAGGAAGTACTTAAAGTGGAAAGCCATTGAAAGGAAGCTTTCAGGAGAAGCTCTGACATTTGAAGAGAATGGTTACCTACTGGAAGATGCCATCATGAAGAACTATGAAAATCTTATAATTTCTAGTTATGTTGGTGGGATGATAGACAAGATGGTGGAACATCGTTTTCAGCAAATACAATATGGGTGTGAGATTATTTATGTAAGGGAACTCAATTATAATCTTGAACTTCAAGAAGAAAAAAAGGAAGACAATATATTATAGGGTTAATACCTATTTTCACTCCTTCCATATGGGGTCGGTTTGAAAAATCCCCCTGCCAAAAAAAAAGTTGCAATAATTACTTCAACATATTTCAAATGTTTCAGTTTGGACCTTTACCAGGCCACATCATCAAAAAGTCTGATGTGACATATTTTTTTTTAACTTTTTAATGAATTGATTTTCCACCTTATTTATTCACCCTATAAAATGACCTTAATAGCCTTACTAAAAATCTAAAATTTTGAAGTTTTAAGTTTGAAGCAGAAAAGTGCAGTGGAGAAGTAGCTTCGTTCATCTCTTGACTCTTCACCCCAATAATCCATCTCCTTAGCCATAATCCAAACCCTAAAATCCTCAAAACCCTAATCCATTCCATTAAACCTTCCTCCAACCTCATTTCTTCTCTCCCTCCCTCTCTCTACAATTCCATCGCCTCCACATCCAATCCTGCCAGAACCTTCTGCAATCCAACTCCGACAACCCTCAAACCCCTCTCACCACCACCCTCCGCCGCTCTTCCCGCAAACTCAACGCCAACACCGAGCAAAAACCCCAACCTAATAAAAAGGACAAACTCCTCGAACGTCTTCAGATTCTCACTCATGTTTTGCCTCTATGCGTTTCGCATCCTAGGAAGGTTTTCAATTCTGCAAATTTGCTCCCTGGAGTTCAAGCGTTGCATGATAATTTAATCGTGTTGAAAGCGGATTCGGTTTTGTCTTTATGGATCGAGACACTTTGTGAACAATGGTGGAAGGAGAATTTAGTAGGGCGGGAGTCGTTGATTTCTCAGACACTTCCTTTTCTTATCTCGAGGACGTTGACGTTGAAGAAGAAAGTGGACGTGCATAAGGTTTACATGCTTCGTGAAGCGTTTTCTCTATTTGATTTTGAAGATGATAGCATTGAGGATTAGAAGCTGTTATTAAATCGGAGTGTGATTTCGCCTTTGTTTTTGAAAATGGAAGATGGAAGGAAGTTTTTGTCGTTTCTCTTTAGGCTGAGTGATCAGCTTAGGAAGGAACTGTTGGCGATGATCCGTTCGCAGATTCAGTTTGGAAGGAAGTCCACAGTGGTCTTACGAATGCACGTTGAGGAGTTTGAAGATGAAGAGATTAAGAACCCTAAAAGTAGGGTTTTAAATAAATCTGACAAAATTCTGAGTTTTTAGTAAGGGTATTAAGGTCATTGTATAGGGTGAATAAATGAGGTGGAAAATAAATTCATTAAAAAGTTAAAAAAAATCTACCACATCATACTTTTTGATGATGTGGCCTTCTAAAGGTCCAAACTGAAACATTTGAAATTTGTTGAAGTAATTATTGTAACTTTTTTTTTGGCAGGGGTTTTTCAAACCAACCTCATATGGCAGGGGTGAAAATAGGTATTAACCCTATATTATATCTCAATGCAAGTATGCTAATTAAAAGCATAGAGAAGAAGTTAGGTTCTGATCTTGAAAACCATAACAAAACTTCAATGCTGTCAAAGGATGAAAGTGGAGTTAATGTAGATCAAATAGTGATTGGTATTTTTCTCTAGACCAAACATCACTTTTCTGTAGGGGTGAGTGAAATATTTCAAGAGAAAACCTAAGACCATTCATCTTTCTCATTTTAAGAGAATCTTGAAGTATGTCAATAGAACATATGACTATGACACAATCTCAATACTAGTTGGATATTATGATGTTGATTGGATTGGAAGTGTAGATGATAGAAAGAGCACATCTGGGTGTAGTGTACTTAATTGCAATGGATAAATAAAATTTTGAAGGAGTACAATATGGGACAAGATGTCATGACATTGTTCTGTGTCAATTTTAAAGATAATTATATTTCAAAGCATCACCTCATTATGAAACATGTGGTTAGCAAGATTGTCAATGAGAAATAGTTGGGAGATAGTTTCACAAAAGCCTAGGATACAATTCAGTTTGAAAAGTCAAGGGATACTCTTGGCATTTACATTTGTAAAACCTTGTAGCAATCAATGTTTGGGAGTCGTGCCAAGATAGAAATTCATTGGCTAGTGTTGCACCCAAATTTTTTCCCTCATGCTTCTTATCTTTCCAAATGCCATTCAGACTTGAATGAGCGCGATGGTCTAGCGGGTATATAGTGGAGTCCAAAAGTGAGAGGTTATGAGTTTGAATCCTACTTTCCAACATTTTAGACTTTTTTTCACTTTTTTATTTGTTACTAACCTCATTTTCATTTATATTAAAAAAATCACAAAAAATAGTATATTTTTTAATCATTTTATTTTTAATTTTTGTATTTGTTATTTAAGCTCTTTTTTTAAAATATTTTTTTTTACTTTTTCCATTTTGTTCATAAAAATAACAAAAACGGAATTCCCAATTATTTTCAAAACAAACTACCCAATTGTCTTCCTCCTTCACAATTTGCCATATCATCAACCTTTAACCAAATAAATTACCTACCATCATCATCTCCATCTAACCTTACATAACATAACCATGTCCAAATATTTTCTCAATTCTTAAACTAAAAAAAACAACAATAGTCTGAACCATGAAAATATAATCCATCTCACAAGAATGAACTATCCTCTAAAAATTCAAACTTTCCACTAATTTTTAACAAAAGTTTCATTAACTCAAACCCTAACAATATTGAAACAATTGGTACAAAGTTTGTTTTATTTTGCAAGAGGAAGAAACAAGAAAGTGGATTTGTGTGTTTTGTGTTCAGGTACCGTCTATGTTGATGTAAATATATTTTTTTTCCTTTTTTTTCTTTGTTCATGTGCCATGTGTCTTCGAGTTATTGGTCATAGCTTTGGTTTGAAAAGTCAAATAATAGCCTATAGAGTTTTGGTTTATTTTTCAGCATATCATGTGATTTAATCCTATTTTGTCTCATCTTGTAAATAATTTAAATATTAAAAAATATCAAAAAAATATTAGAATTATACTTTAGAGTTAGATTTAATTTTCCATTATTAAAAATACAAAAAAAAAATTGTTGCTATTGAATCCAATTAATGAGAAGATTTTGTTAAGTCGAGATATTATGACTGATGAATATTCTACTCGGGGATTGGAATTCTGGTGATGCAATCAACAAACCATTGATGAGTTATGGTTTCAACGAAGAAAATGATGAAATCAAAGTCGAAGCCGAAGCAGTTGCTGACATTCCCGACAATGTCAAAGTCAAAGAGGGTGTGGCTAGCACAAGCCAAAGACCTCAAATAACTCAAATTCTTCCAGCAAGACTTTGAGACTATGAAGTGGCTGGTGATGATAAAGTCAAACCAGATGGAGAATTACTTCATTTTTCTTTTCTTGCATGTGCTGAGCCAATCAACTAAAGTGAGGCTTTAAAGATTAAACAATGGAAGTCTGCTATGATCAAAGATTTACAGGCAATCGAAAGAAACAACACATGAGAATTAGTCGAACTGCCAACACATGCAAAAGCTATCAAAGTAAAGTGGGTGTTCAAGTTGAAACACAATGATGATGGGTCGATAGAAAGACATAAAGCAAGATTAGTAGCTGAAGTTTTCTTCAAAGAGTAAGACTCGACTAATCTAAAGTACTTGCTTCAATAGCAAGATTGGAGACTGTTTGACTAGTGGTAGCCTTGGAATGCAACCAAGGTTGGTCGACATTTCATTTAGATATGAAATCGGCATGTCTGAATGGTCCTTTAGACAAAGAGGTATATGCCACACAACCTCCAAGGTTTGTGATTCAGAAGGAAGCGAGTAAAGCATATAAGTTTCACAAAGCACTCTATGGTCTCAAACAGGCGCCTAGGGCATGGAACAAGAAGATCGACTCATATTTAGTTGAATTAGGATTCGTAAAACGAAAATATGAGTATGGTGTCTAAGTTCAAGTTGTGGCACAAGATATAACAATCATCTGCTTATATGTCGATGACTTGCTGGTAACTGGAAATAGCTTAGAGAATTTGTCAAAGTTCAAAGAGCTGATGATGAGAGAATTTGAAAGGTCGGATCTGGGAAAATTGTCTTATTTCTTAGGCATGGAATTTCAAATTTCGAAGCAAGGTATGGTGCTAAGTCAAAGGAAGTATGTCAAATAGATACTTAAGAGATTCAGGATGGATGATTCGACTCCAGCATCTTCACCTGTCGAACCAAATTTGAAGTTGGAGAAGCATGAAGAGGAAGACAGAGTAGATGTAACTTTGTTTAAACAAATAGTTGGATCTCTGAGGTATATGTATAACAGTTGACCTGATATAGGTTTCGCAGTCGGATTACTGAGCAGATACATGAGTGAACCAATGGTGTCACACATGAAGGTTGCAAGACGAATCCTAAGATGCTTAAAAGGATTAATAAAATATGGAATCCTATTTTGACGAGACTATGATAGAAAAGAAGCTACTATTACTTGCTACTTATATGCTGATTTTTGTGGAGATAAGGAAGATCGAAGAAGCACAACAGGATATTTCTTTCAAGTATTTGGTGCCCCAATTTCATGGTGTTGAAGAAACAACCTATGGTGGCATTATCATCGTGTGAAGCTGAATATATAGTAGGATCCTATGTTGCATGTCAAACAATTTGGATCACATCACTACTTGAAGAAATTGAGGTCAAAGTGAAGGAGCCTCTTGTGTTGCAAATCGACAACAAGTTGGCTATAAACATGGTGAAGAATCTAGTTCTTCATGGAAGAAGTAAGCATATTGAGGCTAGATTTTACTTCTTGAGGGAAAAGGTAAATCGATGTGAACTTGAAGTAAGGCATTTCTCAAGCGAAGCACAATTAGCCGACATTTTCACCAAAGGATTGAAGATTGACAGATTCCTGAATTTGAGAAAGAAGTTAAGAATAGTTCAGATCGACTATGATTATTAGCGTATGATCAAGAACTTTAATTATAGGGGGTATGTTTAGATATTAGATATAATATCAAATATAATCCAAGTTGTATAAGCCCAAGTCCAATCAGAATTGTATATAAATAGTCATCGTTTGTATCACTATTTGAACACACCATTACAATTCAAGTTAATATAAATTCTTATTTCTTTATTTTCTCTTTTTCTCTCCTCTCACTAAAAGTGTCTTGAATTCGATAAGATAGTGAAATTTCTTATTTTCAATTTTCATCCAATTATATATATATATATATATATATATATATATATATATATATATATATATATATATATATATATATATATATATATATATATATATAAAAGATTGACATGAAATCCAAAGAAATTTATATTGACATAGATATAATGTGTCATATTATAAAGAAAATAACATGGATATTTTTAGAAATATATTTTTGAGGTCGTTAGCATTTGAAAGTGCATGATGCTCTTGCCCATAAGTCATAACTAACCAGGGTTTCTCCTTATTAATTTAGCTTCCCATCTCCGCGGAAAGCCCTGTCCATACTATAATGAGAAATTTAAGTTAAATTGAAATATGTACCAAAATCGAAAATGATATTTATGTTTCATTTTCACATGTCTATTGCGATTTGATTATATGTCAGGCTCGATGTTTTAAGAGATTGACAAAAATATTGCAATTGATTCTTAAAATAGATTTGAGATCAACCCAGCATTCTAACCAATACGTACAATTTATTAAATTGAATATAGTACTCAACTCGATTCAAATAATAATTATAAATTAATTAAAAAACATCTAAATTTAAATTCTCTTTTATAAAATTTGTTTATATAAAATAGAATTTTGGATTAATTTTTTAAACTGATTTAAACTAAATTGAACTGCATTAATATATTTTATTTATATTTATTAATGTAATATACATTATTAATTTATTATTTGTTGATATTTAATTTGTTTTACGATTTTTTATCTTTAATATTTTATTTAAACTTAACTGATTATTTTATTTTTTTATTTTTGTTTTTTTATATATTTCTTGAAAATAATTCCTAATCTTAAAATCATTTTATTTTTAGTCTCTAAAGTTAAAATTCACAAGAAAATTTACAAGAGACCTATTAATATTGCTGTGAATTTTAACTTTAAAGACTAAAATCAAATGAAATTTAATATTTAAGGATTTAAAAACAAAAACAGACCAATTTACCAAGGACTATATATATTTTTAATAGGCAAATCCATTAAAAGAGAGTATAAGAGATACTCCACCCAAAAATACAAAACGGAAAACTCCTACATCCTAAAACAGAGGTATGGTGTTCCAAATATAGAAATTACAACAAACATTGAGAGTACAAAAAGAGTTTAACCATGTCCAATATCTAAAGACGATGGCCGACATACACTTGTCAAAATTGAAATTATCTTCTTTAAAGATTATTGCATTGCGCATTAGCCAAAGAGTCCAAACTGTTGCTAACCAAACGACGACAATTATAATCCTCTTCATCTTTCCGTTTACCTTCTCAAAGAAGAAAAAGAAACGAGTGAATTCCGCCAAAGACAACTCATTAAGATTATCTAACCAACTTTTCACTTTCTCCCATATTCTGGTCGAAACGGTGCAAAGACTATTTTGTTTTAAAAATTGGACTGAGTCGGCCGGTCGAACTGAGAATCGAAAGGATTACATGTTTGATCTGATTGTTGGACCGAGTATGCTATTGAATCAATAATAACAGGCCAAAACCGGTGAACTGACAGTTTTAGAAATTCAGCGAGTCAAATGCATGCTTTTTTTCTTCGAAAAAACATGTTATTTTCATAATTTTTTTTAGAAAAAAAAATTAAAATATAATTATACTTTATTCAAAACTTATTTGAAATTCTGGTTTACAGATCTCAGATGTCCGAAGAGATGTTGAGACACTGATCTCTAAGTTACATACAATGGCAGGATAACCATGATTTAAGAACAAGACTGAAAGTAATTGAACACACAAAATTGTTAATCCAGCTCGGTGTACAACAACACATACTCTAGGAGCTGCCAAGCCAGGAAGGAAATTCACTATTAGCAGTATCAATTCAAAGCTAAACAACCTCTGGTTTACAACTTCTCACTTAATCCCTACCTAATGCAACTTCTACCTAAGAACTTCCTAGATAAGAGAAACCCCTCTCACTTCCAATCACCGCACTTTGATGTCTCACAATAACAATCCCAATTACTGATATTGACGACCCTTTACCTCAATCTTCAATTACAAGTGATACTAAATTAAGAACCTCTTAATCAAAAGAATACTTGATCTTGCTTAAAAGCTTCGATCAAGAACAATAGCTTGAGACACAAGCAACACACACTTAGATTTTTGTATCAATGATATATAAGTGACATACATACATTCAATGCTTAGAAGCTTATGAAAGCATGATAGAACTTACAACTCAATAACAGTTCTACTCTTCTATCAAGATGATATTAGAGAGGCTCATATTAAGCACACGAACCCTAACCTATTCCACCGTAAGTTCTAATTTTCAATTAGGTTTGTAGTCTTCTATTTAAAGCATACATCTGGTCTGGATTTGGGCTTCAAAATGCAGCAAGGAGACTGCTAAAAATCTTCACAAGATTCTCCATAAAAATAGGTCTTCAATCATTAGTTTCCTAAATATTCTCCATATTTAGAAACTATGAATACATCTTCAAAACAAATAAAATCTTTTATCCTTAATTTTAGCGCCATATCGGATTGCATAATATTCTCCAAATATTCTGCATTTGTTGAATCTTAAGCTGATCCAACTGTCCAGCCCAAACAGTCACGATGTCACGTGACTCTGCATAGGATATCTTGTCCGACATGTTATACCAGTTGCAATAGATAGAACATCTTGTTTAACATGATGTTCAACATATATTTTTTGTAAGTTGGAAAATCCTATTTAATATGTTGTTGTCTAATTTATTTTACTAAAAATAATGTTAATCATAAAATCTGAGAATTAACATTATTTGTAACAACTTTTTCTTGTTTGCAATTAGAAATGGTTCAAAATTTATTTAAATTTGTTTTTTGTATTATTTTGTTGTGAGTGATGATTATATTTAGAATTTAAATTTAAAGAATGAACGTGTGAAATTATAATATTTTAAAATTTGTATGTGACGTGATAACTTGTAGAAACCAAGTCATCTGGTTCGACCAATTTAATAATTAATATATAGTTTTGTTATAGAGATCAGTTTATTCAACCGAGTAATTCGATTTAGTCATACGGTTCGACTAGTGACTCAATAATTCGACCAACGATTCAATGACCCGATATTCTTACTGGTTTGATGAAACCAGTCTGGTTTCTAAAATATTGATTGAAATCTTTTATTTATTTCAAACATAATCAATTGTTATGATTTTAATTTTCAAATAAACTATAAGTTGTATATTATTTTAAAATTATTAATTTATAATGCTTTTATTAAATTAATATTAATAAAATTATAATTTCTAATTTAAATATTTTAAAATTGATTCAAATTAAATGACGTAAAATTAAATTAATTATATCAAATTAAATTAATTGATTCAAAGGTCTTTTGTGTTGATAAAGTCTTTAAAATTCCTTCTTCTTGCTCTTTTTGGTGGAAGGATTTATTAAAGATTGGTGATTTATTTTGGAAATTTCTTTGGCCACCTCCCAACTTTCTAGCCCACCTCCAGCGAAAAACCCAAACTACCCCTGACTTCGGAAATGCATTTCCGAAATGCAAGAAAAAGGTGTTTTCGGAGATGCATCTCCGAAAGTGCCATTTTTTTAAAAAAATTTGACTTATTTCGGAAGTTCATTTCCGAAAACAGTATTTCGGAAGTTCATTTCCGAAATACTGCGCGTTTTGCAGATTAAGCAAAACAGCCCCCCTCCCCCATTCATTTACCCTAATCTTCTTCCAAAATCATCCTCTTTCAAAATTTCTGCAACAAGCAAGTGTGAAGTCAAATAGATTGGCCAAGTCTTCTTCCAATCTCAACCTAAATAATCTCAAACACTAATTGGTAAGTTTAGCATTTTATTTCAATTTTTAGATCCATTTGAATAAACTCTATTAGGGTGTTTAGAAATTGAAAAATATACATTAAGATAGGTTGGTACTGATATTAGGTTGTTTAGTAGGCATAAAAGTAGTTTTGAAGTTTGATTTTGGGGTCTGCCATTGGAGGTTGCAGAGAAGATCTGCGCAGGGGTGTTTCGGAAGTTCATTTCCGAAAACACCTCCATCCCAGTTTTCGGAAATGAACTTCCGAACTGTATCAGAAGTGCAATTTTTTTTGTTTTTTCTTTTGTCTCGCATATTAATCGATTTCAATTGTTTACAGGAACATGTCAGGAAACCAACCAGCACGCATCAGACAGGGTAGAGAGTCCCAGACTGCGTCGGCTAGACGCGAGCGGGCGGCGGCGCAGCTGGCGTCGACCCAGGGACGGGGGCAGGGCCGAGGACGCCGTGTGCGAGTTCCCGTGGACGTGGGAGAGGGTACCTCTTCATCTGGATCTAGGAGTCGGCTGGCTCGGGTATCTTCTTCCCGCCAGCGAGAGGAGGAGGAGGAGGAGAAGGAGGAGGAGGTGGCAGTGGCATACCACGAGCCGGAGGGGGTACCGGATGTTGACCCTCCATCCGGGGAGGAGGATGAGCAGGAGGACAGCTACCCGGGAGGGCCCTATGACACTTCCGTGCTGATATCCTACCGCGATCACGTCGCTCGGCGTATCTGGGAGGGAGAGGTATTTTTTTTAATTTAAACATTTATAATTTAGACGTTTATTCGATATTTTCTTAACGGTCTATTTAACATATGCTTTTATTTGTTTTTTTTTGTAACAGGAGAGAGATCCTTTGAAAATGGTGAACCACACCCGGAAGATTTTCAGTCTGTTTAAACCAGCAGCTGAGTGGTTTAACGACGCGGTGCGAGGTTCAGGGCTTAGCGGGCTCTGCATGACGGGGTACACCACCATCAGCCACGGCATGCAGGGGGCTTTTGTGGAGCGCTGGCACAAGGAGACGTCTTCTTTCCACTTGCCGGTTGGGGAGATGACGATCACCTTGCATGACGTGCAGTGTCTTCTCCACCTGCCGATCAGGGGTCCGCTGTTGGCCCACACCCGGATCCAGAGGGTCGAAGCCAGTCAGTGGATGGCACTCTATTTGGGCATGGAGCCCGAAGCTGCTGACTATGAGTGCATCACGACATCTGGGCCTCATATCCGGTTCACCACACTGAGCGCTTATTTCGAGCACCACTTGGACGCGGCAACCGAGGCTGAGGAGGCGGGTGACGATCTATTCACACAGTATCACCGCGGCTGCGCTCTCCGGTGTTGGTACATGCATGTGGTAGGCGTTGCATGCTTTGTGGACAAGAGTGCAAGGTACGTCGACGTGACCTACCTCCGCTACTTCATGGACCTGGATACCGTTCACCAGTGGAACTGGGGGACAGCTACTCTGGCATACCTCTACCAGAAGCTGAATGAGGCCTCCAACTGGAGGACGAGGCAGTTGGTTGGATCCTGCACACTACTCACGGTACGTTTCATTTTAATTGTTTCATATTTATTTATGTTTCGTATTTATTTATGTTTCGTATTTGTGTTTCGTATTTACTTATGTTTCGTATTTATTTATGTTTCAGAGCTGGATCATCTCCTACTTCTCCCGCATCCACGGCTTCCACATCGATCCTGTGTACGTTGACGCCATGCCCAGGACCGCCAGATACGTTCTCCAGAGGGGGAACAATGCGGTGGGACCATACCGTGGGTACCTGGACCGCACGATGCACGACGACATCACCTGGAGGCCGTTCAGCGACTACACTCAGATTGTCCCCTTTGACGGCATATCTCTATATTCTGGCTGGTTGGCATGCGGGACCGACATCATGGTCCGGTATCTCCCTGAGCGGTGCATGCGTCAGTTCGAATTCGTGCAGCAGATACCCAGGTCACCCTTTGAGGCTGCTCCCGACACAATGACCCGAGTGCAGCTCACTGCCATATGGGAGGACTGACAGCATCATGTGGTACCGCAGGAGTACCGTCGCACTCGGGTCACACAGGACTGGCACAGTGTGGAGGGATACGTCACATGGTTCTACCGGGTGTCACATCCTCTGCTGAGACCCGACGTTCCCGGCGCTCCTAGGCCAGCACACGAGGAGATCCTGGAGAACCAGCAGGCCGAGGATGACCACGCCATTGATCTCATGTCGATCTGCCAGCGGATAGAGATGCTTGGGCGGGACGCGTTGGATCGAGGTGTCGTTCATCAGGGCGGTCCAGAGGCAGTCGCCGTGATGGAGATGATCGTCACCGATGCGGGCCGTGCGGCGGCATACAGGCGGCAGAGGAGGGCCCAGGGTGAGAGGGTTAGGCACACCTAGTAGTGGTCGGGTTTATTTATTTTTTGTTTTCGGATTGTATCTTTAGCACACTATTTTTATTTGGATTTGGATCGGCTTGTATATATTACTTTTTTTTATCATATTAGTTTTTTCTGTTTATATGTCATTTATTTTAATTCCCGGTTTCCTTTAATTAAAAATACGAGACTGTGAAAAACATAAAAAAAAACCTGTTTCTGCATAATTCGGAAGTTCATTTCCGAAACCCCCCAAAATCTGAACAAAGGTGTTTTCGGAAGTTCATCTCCGAAAACACCCCCCATGAGGTGTTTTCGGAGATGAACTTCCGAATTGTGGAAATTTTTTTTTAAAAAAAAAAGTGCTTCGGAAGTTCATTTCCGAAGCAGGGGTAATTTGGGTTTTTCGCTGGGGGTGACCCCCATAGGGAGGTGGCTAAAGAAAAAACCTTTATTTTTGTTGGATCTCATGGTTGAAAATTGTAGGTTTTCTATTCATGATGGCTTTAAAACTCCTTTTTGGGAAGCTAGGTGGTTGGAGGGTATTGTGTTGAAAGATTCTTTTCCGGAATTATTCAAGGCTTCTAGCTTGAAAAATGTTTCGGTGGCGGCGATGGGAGGTTGGAGAGACGGTATATGGTATTGGAGTAATCTTGGCATTTCTAATGGCTTCTTGGAGAATAGCGGGTTAATGGAGACTTTTTGTACTTTAAAGGAGCGGTTGGAAAATTTTGATGGTTGGTCAGAGGGAAAGGATGAAGTAGCTTGGCTTGATAATTCGAGTTCGGTTTTTTCGGTGGCTTCTTGTTACAATTTCTATGAAAAATTACGTATCCCGTTTGGTCCTAATAATAAGTGTGATGATGCTTTTGGTTTGTTATGGAAATTGGAGGTTCCATTTAAAATCAAAGCTTTTGGTTGGGGACTTTTTCTCAACAAGCTTCCAACAAAGGATCTTTTGGATTATAGAGGTTTGTCTTTCTCTAATGATAACTTATTATGTACTTTGTGTGGTAGTTGCTTGGAGGATAGAAATCATTTCTTTTTTTGGTGCCCGGTGGTGAAAAGGATTTGGAGGGAGGTAGCAATTTGGGTTGGTAAAGAGGATAATAGGGAGGAAGATTGTTTAGCTAACTTTATGGAATGACACGATTATTTTGATTGTATGAAGGCGAGTCATAGAAAGGAGGGTGTTGTGTGGCTTGCGACAACGTGACATTTGTGGCTTTTAAGGAATGGGGTGTCTTTTAGGAAAGAAAGTTGGAGCGTCAATAATGTCGTTTGGAATATAAAATTGCTTATTTGGAAGTGGTCTTTTTGTGCGAATATTACCCATCCAAATTATTCTTTTTATGAGTTTAGTAAGAACCCTTTGTTATTTATCTCGTAAATGTAATTTGGTCGGTAATCTTTTCTTTGGTCGGCTTTTACCGTCTTTTGTAAGACGGTTGAAGAACTCCTAGTTCTTCCATTAATGATATCTTACTTTCTAAAAAAAAATAATTTTAAACTAATAACTCAAAACGAAATTTAGATCAAATAAATTTTTCTCTCAAAACAAATATCGCAGCACTTCTAACATCCATACTAAATTTTATAGATAATTTATTGTTATAAATAAAATAAGTTTAATTATAATTATAATTTATTTATTTTAAACCTCTAACAATATTTTTTTAATTTTAAATTTCAAATTCAATTCGTTTTGCTTTTCTTCCGCCCATTTGCCCTCAAAATTAATAACATATACTTTCTATAGAAATTATTGTGAAATATGGGATATTAGGGATGAATATTTTCTTTAAATACTTGCAAAAATCATCAATTACATATAAAAAAAATCTATAAAATGGATACGGGTATGAACACAGACAATTATACACTAAAAAACGGACATAGACGCAAGTACGCGGACTTTAGTGTTTATCCGCCCCATATCCGTACAATATATATTATACATTTTCATTTTTATTATTATGCACGCATAATAAATTAATAAATTTTATTTAATACATCACTATTAATTATGTACGCATTTTAATATAAATTTGGTTTATATTTTAATTCAACAATAACATTTTTGAATTTTTTTAACAAAATAAAAACTTAAAATGCTATGATAAATTATGATCGATCAATTATTTTTTATATTAGAAATGCAGGTAAACGAATATGACAATGAGTACTTAGGTATTCATCGGATACGAATACAAATATAAATGTTGGTGTCCATGCGGATAAGGACTTGGTTACGAGAAATTTTTCAAACTAGAAATATGACGATGTATATTATGTACTCTTCTCATACTTTGTTCATTGTCATCTCTATTAACCATATAAATGACACTATTAAAAATAAATAAAGTATGAATGTTAATGGTAATTCAGTTAATACTATTCATGACAAATAAATTAAAAGAGAAAAAAGAATATGTACTGACAGTATAAAATATTTTTACACTGTTAACCAATCACAACTATGTATCTAATTAAAACACAATTTTAATTTTGAAAAATTAATATGACATAGCAAGTGTAAAGATTTTGATTGGTTATATGTGTAAAAGTTTACACAGTCAGCGCACTACCTTTAAACTCAAATTAAAATCTATAATAGAAAAAAATTTATAATATAAATTCAAATTTTAAAGTTCAAATATTGAATAATTATAAATATCTAGTGGATATAAATAAATCATTTCTATTAATTAATTTGTAATGAAAATTAGATAGTTTTATACATAATCTAGATTTTAAGGTTATATCTAGATTTTCTACATAATGAAAAAAATGAAGTAGGTGCCAAATATCTCCTTTTGAAATATTAATCATTCAATGAATTAATGATAAACCCACATTGTTTTTATTAGCAATTCAATAGTGATTGAAGTTGATATGTTAATCTAGAAAACTATATACACTTTGTCAACATATAATAAAAGAACGTTTTATGTTCCTGTTTGGCAACCGACGATTTCGTAATAACTTACCGTCCAAAGCCTCTAAGTCTTCCACGTGGTTCCAAATATGACGTCACGATTATGGATGGTGATGTAAGGGTCAGCCGCGACATGACTAGGGACGGCGGCTACCACCGCCACGCGGACAAGAGCGAGTAGTTTGAGTGTCCATGTTTGAATTACTGAAGAAGGAAAAACGATAGGGACGGCACGTGATGTTTCGTTTCTGAAATATTGGGACCAGTTGTTGAAGGACGCGTGGGTTAAACAGTTGTGTAGGATGAATACATTTGGAAGTATATTAGTATCATGTTTGTGGTGCTAGTTTGCTAATCATTTGTGAACTTTTTAAAAATCGTGATTTCTATTGCTACTAGCCTACTACTACTACTACTCTTCATTTAAAGTCATTAATAATATTGTTTTTCTTAATAAATTTAATTATTTATCTTTTTAATAAGTAAGGAAATCAAGTTTTAGAAGTACTCAAATCTGCTTATAAAACACGAGTATAGTGTTTAAAGTTAATTTTTTTTAATTAATTGAAACCTACTTCAAGTAAAAGAATTAGTTTTTACAAAACTCGTAGAAATTATACTTGGTGCAAGAAATTTCTTCGATAAAAGATCATTCTCACGCTTTCAGTTTAACATTCTAGATAAGATCATTAACATTACACTTCCTACTCTTAAAGATAATATTGTTTCTCAAATTCCATAAACCTTATAACACTGTCAACCAAATGACCCCTCCTTTTTGTTGGTGATTTTAGTATCATCAATGTATTTTAGTAGTAATGTGATTTACTATAGGCCGATGCAATTATGCGTTAAGCTTGAAACGAGTTAGGGTAGTGCGGAGTGCACGCTCGTCGAGCCAAACGAGTAATTGAATACGAATAATTGAAACGGGGTTCCAAGGGGCGAAGCCCCTGGCGGGGTGCGGGGCAGCGCCCCGTCGGGGTCCAAGGGTAAGAGCCCCAGGTCAGCGGGCAGGGTGCGGGGCAGCGCCCCGTTCGAAAATTTTTCTGAACAGTTGAACCCTTTCCCAACCGACATGACCGTTTTCTGAACAGTTGTGTCTTTTCGGTTTCTGTTATTGATCTCCTATATAAGGAGTCATTTGGCCTCGGTTTTGTACGTACGAAAAACTATACTTTCTCTCCACATTCCTGATCAGTTCTCTTTTTCCAAAAATAGATTGTTCTTCGAGAATTATCCCCACAAAGATTTCGTGAACCCAGGCAAGAATAGGGTCGAAATACTTTGTTCGGAAAGTGTACAAACACGATTCTTCGAAGTTATCCAGGATTATCATACCCGAATTTCTAACACTTTTTCACCCTAATGTTTTCCTTCCTAACATAAAAAAACCAGTTAAGAAAGTTTTTCCATAACATCAATTTAGGTTCTAGATTCAATCCAGCCCAAATAGCAATATCTTTCCACAACAACACCGAGATAGGACAAAGAAAAAGAAGATGAGTTATAATTTCCTCCTCCTCCATACAAAGAACAAATTTATCATCAGAAAGAGACATAAAAATACCTCTCCGGATAAGAAGATCTTTCATCGGAATTCTGTTCAAAAGACACCTCCACGCGAAGGCTCTAATACTATACGAAACCTCTAATTTCTAAATCACACCAAGCGCTTCGGGAGCCCTTCTTTGACATCAACCAATTACATTTTGAAAAATGTATATTTTTCAATGGCTTTCCACGTGCACTTTAAGATGAAGTACCACAACGATACTGGAAATCTATTTGTTGTCACAACCGACCTGCATGGGGCACGACAGATACATGACGCAAAACTAAAGAGCCCTTATTAGCGGTTGTCGTCCCTGGGAAGAGAAGCAAGGAGGCTTGTGAAGCAACAGATGTAGTCGATCTCGACATATGTGAAGACATCCCTTCCATATCTCGTGATCTAGATGAAGGTCTTAAGGCTGATTTTGGATGGAGAATTCAAAGTCGTATAGCAGAATTAAATTGATGCGATCAGTGAAGATACATACCAAACTATTCGCCAATGTAAAGAAAGGATTGGTTAAATGCTTAAGGGGAAACATTGATCACTTCGTTGTTTCTCCCTATGAGATATCGGGAATAAACCCTAGTGTAGTATGTTATCAGCTGAACATCAATCTTAGTGCCTGATACGTGTCCCAGAGGAATAGACGTCAATGTTGTGAGAAGGTTGAGGCAACCACGAAGGCAGTCTAGGGTTCGCTAGACGCTAACTTTATCTCCAAAGTAAAGTACACCGAATGACTATACATTATGGTGTTGATCAAATATTCCATGAAGATATTTAATTGGATTTTTTTTAATTATAATATTTGGATTTGCACTTAATGAGAAAATATCCAATCTTAAGTAAAGGTGATTTAAAGTGTGGTTAATTTTTTTGAAGAGTTTATATTATGAATTATGTACTTAAGAGCTAGGAATTAATTTTTATCTCAAGTAAAGACAATGTTGGTTTTTGTGTTAATGAAGATTTAGAACCATTTGTGTGATTTTTTACGGAAAGCAAGATGTTAAGCATAATGTGCCAGACATCCTGTCTGAAGCTGTTTGCTTGGAGCGTAAAATAAATTGAAGTATATCTCTTCCTTGTATGATTTGTTTCCTTTTTTATTCTATCAGAGATATAAGTTTGTTAGCACATGTTTGGATGTGGAAAATATTTTTCCTAAATCTATTTTTGCAAGATTGCATTTGGTGTGCTTGTTTGTTCAAGATTTGTATCAATCGAGGATTTCAATCTTCATAATAAAGATTTGATTAATTATGTGTATTTTTGGAAGATGTTATATGAATCAAATACATCAAAAATGAAGTTGTTATAATTAATAGATTTAGATTTATTCAGGGTGATCAATCAAGATTGATAATCATTATTATTAAAGATTGATCTGATGTCCTTTTTGGAGATTCCAACTGAATTCATGAAAAAAAAGCTAAAAGGTTTTGGAGCTGGAAATTTATTATATATAAGGATGCAATATCCTTTGTGGATACTTATAAATTTAGAGAAAATATCTACTTTATAGGAGAGGTTTAGTGAGTCTTGTATTTATTGTGAAACTATGTTCGCTAGTGTCATTCTTGTATTAAGGAATAAAGTTTGTTTTGAGTTGTAACTCTATTTCATCATTCGTACCATTTTGTAATTGTCCAAAAACTTGGAAAAGTGTTTGAGTGAAAATGAGAGGTGTCTTAAATTTAGAGAAGTCCTGATCGAATCTTCACGTGTAGTATTAGAAAATCGGCACTAGACGAAGTGAGTTCAAATAAGACCAATTGTATTAGGAAAAGAGGCATTAAAACAAGAGGGTTCAACTAAGACTAATTTATACTTTTGACTATTAAGAGTGAATTTTCTTTGATTGAGTTAACGCCCTACAGACATAAGTGATTTTGCACTAAATTAGGTTACCAATCTCTATGTTATTTATATTTATATTTTATTCTGTCTGCTACGTAATTATCTTGTTATACACATTGCGTCACACATTATGTTTGACATCTTTCCATTTGGTAAACAAAACTTCATAGTGTTTATAGACAGGTCATCCAACATTGGAGGAAGTGGATCCGGACTATTCTTAGAAAATGAAGTAAGTATGATGATCAAAGTATCTCCATATTTTGAGTTTTCTATAACTAACAATCAAGAAGAGTATGAAGTGGTTATTGCTAACCTAATGTTGGTAGCTGAGATGGGGACAAAGAGCGTTAGATTGAAAATATACTCTTAACTTGTGGTTTCACAATTCAAAGGACAAGCCTAGACCAAAGAGCCAATCCTGCAGTGATATGTAATTTTGTTCAAGGAAAACCTGGAGAAGTTCCATACATAAGATATACTGCACGTCCTAAGAGAGCCAAAAAAATGGGGTTACGTCCTTTCTAAGTTAGCCAACACCACAACATACGGGATAAACCACTCTTTCATTCAAGAAACTCTAAACAATCCTAATATAGAAACTCCAAAAGCCTTGATGATTGAAGTAAAATACAACACACGACCCTCTTGGATATAATCTATTGCAATATACATCAAGCAAAGAACACTTTCTTCAAACATAAATGAAGTCGCCCTCGTAAAAAGAAGAGTCAATTCATACTCCCTAATACAACAACCTTGTACCGAAGGGGTCTGTCGACCCCTTTGTTGAAATTCCTGGAAGGAGAAAAATCCACCAATGTAAAAGTGCATGAAGGAATAGTTGGACTACATTTAGGTGCTCGAGCTTTGGCCAAGAAAGTCCTCAGAGATGGATATTGTTAGCCGTCCATGGTCCAAGATGCTAAAAGTATGTAAATATATGTGATCAATTCCAATAAGATGAGGATATTCAAAACGCATTCCCATTAGAATTACACATGTTGACATCACTTTGGCCTTTCTCACAATGAGGTTGATATTCTTTTCCCTTTTACTTTAGCGTCGGGGTATCTAATTTTCTTATCATGGCAATATTTTAAAGAGATAAAAAATCCAATATCTTAAAAATTTTCAAGAGAAACATTTTAGCCATGCACGAGATTCCTCAAGTTGTTATGATGAATAATGGAACACAATTCACAGATAAAAACTTCAAAAATAGTTTAGAATACTTAAAGTTCAATTAGAATTTCACTTAAATAGAACATACTTGGAGAAATGGACAAGCTGAAATACCGTACCAAGTAGTTTTGAGAGGGTTAAAGCAAAAACTCAAAGCGACTAAGGGAAATTGGGCATATGAGCTCTCACATGTCCTCTGGGTATAAAAAAAGATGTCTCATTCGATAATTGGCAAGACTACTTTTTGGCTGATCTATGAGGCCAAAGTCTTCATCCCTATTAAAATAGAAGTGCTCAGTTAGAGGACGACACACCCCTTATCAAACAAACATAACATTGAAGAAATTAGAGAGGAACTAGACTTCCTGTAGGAGATAAGGACGTCCAATGCCCTCATAAGTGTCATCATCAAGAAGGCGGTAATATCCAAATACTATAAGTGAATCTGACCTTGAGAAGTTAAACTCGAGGATTTCATATTAAGATGGGCCAATGTCAGATGGAAAAATTTTAGAGACAGGAAACTCACAGTCAACTAGGAAGGAGCGTATAGGATCAAGACCATCACAAGAAACACACCATACACTTTGGAGACTTTGATTGGTGAGCCAATCCCAAGGACGTTGTATATTGTAAAACTCAAGCGATATTATAGATAAGTATTCCAAAGTTTGCCCATAGGTTGTAATTACTTATCCTCCCATGTAATATTTTGATATAAATAATACAATTATCTTTGTTGTATGTCAATTTCTATTAAAGAAATAAAGGCACTAGAAGATTATGGCACACTAATTCCCAACTAGAAATAACCCTTTTTGGTAGCTAGCCACTCCATAGCATAAGTGTTGAAGCCCTGAATATGTCAACCTCGAACCATGCTCAAACTTGGGGGAAGAGATGGGGACCCGACCTTTGGCTGGACACGATCCTCATTGACGTCAAAGTTTACGCTAGTTCCCAGTGATGGGACGAGTAAGGATGAAACAAATCCATAAAGGCATAAAGGATCAAAGAAAATTGTAGGGGAAACCGATGAAATAAAATCCTAGGAGAAAATGATGAAAAAAAATTGTAGGAAAAACAATGAAACAAAATCGTAGGAGAAAATGATGAAAGAGAACCGAAGGTGAATAAAGAATCGAAGAAAGTTGGAGGTCTTTAAAACAGAAAAGTCATGTTCATATATGTAGGCTCGTGCTTCCTACAAAGTGTGAGGTACTTGGGAAAGGAGATTGGTTGGAAACATGGGAGAAGTATTTTCAATGTTGACACTAGTAATCCTTTGCAGTGTCAAGACCACATGACTTGAATCTCTTGTCCAGATCTTCCCGCACCGCCCATACTAGATGACTTAGATATCTTGTTTAGACCTTCACTACTATAAATAATACAATTTATGAAAAAACTTTCACCTCAGCAACAAAAAAAAAAGACCAGCTATTATGCCAAGGCGCTCCATATTTTTATTTTTTTATAAAAATAAAAACAACATGAATGTGTTGAACAAAACATTTTTCGGCCATTGCAATCTATCTCACATAATGATGTTGATGTTGTTTTTTTTGGAACAACTCTATGTTTAAGAATGTTGGAAAAGTTCCGTATGATAGATTGCAAGTGCATAAAATCATTTTTGCTTTCAGTTTAAACAAAGAAGGTTGTTCAACCTTTGAAAAGATATATGCAACAAAATTTTAAATTGCAGCGATGATGATGAATCTGTTTTTTTTAATATTCTCAGTAAACAATGTAATGTTTTAAAAAATAGATATTATTCACCTCAGTTTTATTCTAAAACCGAGGGGCTTTCTTATTTTATTTTTCTATTTAAAATAGAAAATAAATTTTCCCTTGGTTTTTTTAACAACCGAGGGAATATGTTACACTCAGTGGCGGAGCCACGTAGGTACAGGGGAAGGCCATGTCCACCCCTTTATTATTTTTTTTCATATAAAGAAAAATACTAAATTACCCTTGTTTAATATCAAAAGTCCTACTTCATCTTTCATATCTTCTCCATCGTGTAAAAGGTTTTACAGAGCAAAATTTTAAAACTCTTTTATTCATCTGTAGAGCACCGTAAATCACTTCTCTTCACCGCCGTCACCGTGATTATTTTTGAAATCCTTGCAATTTTAACGGTTCAAAAAGGTCTTCTTCTTCCTTTAAGTATTTTTTGTTTTTAGGGTTTTCTAAATGTTAGATTTATGGTTTAGGGGTGTTAGAGTTCTACATTTTATGAATTTCTAAATGTTAGATTTATGATTTAGGGGTGTTAAATTCATGGTGAAGTTGCTAAAAAATGATAAAGTTTGTATTTTGATATGTTTGAGTCATTCAATTTTATGTGTAGAAAATTAGATTGATCAGTGAGATTGTGAAATAGCTTATAATATGTTATAGAAATGAGATTATGAAATAGCTTGTTTATGGAACTCTTCATGTAGCTAGTAAGTAGTGCTCTTCAATTCTGTTTCCGCAAAAATTGTTACAGTAACAGTTATGAATCATTGGATAAATTGTAAAGAATTGTTACAGTAACAATTATGCTTGATATGCTTGAGATTTAATTGTTATAGTAACAATTATATCATTGTATTGGATACATTGTAAAGAATTTTTCTTCTAAATGTGATCAATTTTTAGATAAATTGTTGCCTTCAAGTGTGATAAATTGTAAATAATTTTTGCTTCTAAGTGAAAAAAGATTTCTTTCAAGTATGATGAATGTTTGCCTTTAGGTTCAAATTTAATTATTATAACTATTAGACAAAATTGTTGTCTCTATGTGTGATATTTTTTTGACATTCTATTATGTTTTATTTTTTTCATCAGAAAAGTAAAGATGAATAATAGAAAAATTGATTCTTTTTTCAAGAGGAAAGCATGTGAAATGGAAACAGAAGAGAGAAATGAAGAAATTATAATCCCGACATCTGAACCTGAAACGATTCTTGAGATTTCAAGAATTGAAGAACATCATATTAGAACAAGAAATGTTCTGATCAATATTCTTAGTTTTGATGATAACTTATATATGAATTTTGTATAAGACAATGTGGTACTCTAATTATTCACGTTTTCCATTTCAGGAAAAGTCTAAAAGAGTATGCACAAAATCAGTATTCAGAAGCTCTGACCCAGAAGATATGGATGGCTTCATCAGAACATGGTCTGGCAGACATCAGAAGATGGTCTTGAAGAAATCAGAACATGATCTGGAAAGCATCAGAAGATTGCAGTCAGAAGCAAGGCTCTGAAGATCTGATGGTATCACGCTCCAAAGCACTTCCATAGTCTGTTGATAGAAGTTGCATCTGCACCAAAGCTGAAGACTCTGATATTCAAATGTTATTCTCTAAGTCTGAGTCCAGAAGCAAGTACAAGATGAAAAGGCTATAACGTCAAATCTCTCTGACTGACAAAAGGAACGTTAGAAGCTACAAAAGGCAAAGTCAGAAAAAGCAGTTGAAGCATGGCTCGAGGTAGTTGACAAAAGAGTGAAACATTAAATGCAGCAGTGTACTATTCATGCAAAGCATTAAATGCGCTCAACGGTCACATTTTCTCACTACCTATATATAGAAGTTCTGATTCTGAAGCAGCAACAACTCTCTCATGCTAAGTACCAAAACGCTGCCAAAAAGCTATCACACAAAAGCAAAGAAGAACTTCATCTTCAACCTCACAACTTTGTAATATCTTAGTGAGTGTTAGAAATTAAACTTAAGAGAAAAATCACTTGGTGATTATAGATTATTGAGAAGCAAATTATACTCTTGTAATATTTATTTTACATTGATTGTAAAGGAAGTTCCTAGAGTGATCAAGTTGTGATCTGTATACTCTAGAAGACTTAGAAGTTGTCTAAGTGGAGAACCATTGAAATCAAGATTGATTAGTGGATTAAATCCTCAGTTTAGGTAAATCACCTTGTCAGGGGTGGACTAGAGTAGTTTAGTTAACAATGAACCAGGATAGAAATAACTGTGTGATTTATTTTTATCTATCATTTTTAGAAACAACCCTTATTGAATCCCCCCTTTCTAAGTGTTTTTCACTCCTTCACATCATGGCTTTGAAAATTCTTTGGAACGTGATCCTGGAAAGCGTCGTCCTATTTGGCAATATCCACCAAATCAAGTGGATGCAATACAAAGAGCTTATCTAAAATGGGGTCCATATCAAATTCATTTAGACAACTATTCTTTGTTTGGTAATGAGGATCATCCAAGAAGGTTTCAACACACTTGGTTTAGCATATTTCCCTCTTGGTTAGAATATTCACCATCTGAAGATGTATATTTACTGTTTTTATATGTATAGTTTTAGCCAAAATAAGCCAAAGGGGGGATTGTTAATTATCTGAATTTTGTAATTGGTATTTATGTTTGGCTAAACTATAATAGCAACAATAGCTGTTGGAACATGTTTTGAGAAGATGTCCTATGAGATGTTGGAACATGTTTTGGAATAACATGTCCTATGGAATAGCTGTTGTCTTCGCCCCTGCTGAGCTAGATTAATGAGATTCAGTTTTAATTTAGCAGATGCAAAATATTATGCAAATCATATAAGGTGTTATATGTTTAAAAGGTCTGAAGAATCAATCACAATATTTGAAGATTATATAATTTCTAAATATGGAGATTTATTTGGAAACTAGGATATTGAAGACCTTCTTTGTAGCAGAAGTTACTGCGATATTACAGAAGCCATGGTTTTATTCTGTTGCAGAAGCCATGGTCCATTCAAACCTGTAAATTCTTCACTCAAAACACATAAAAATATTACAGATGGATTGCAAAAGGTCTCACGAATCCGTTAGACTTCTTAGTTTCGGTTAATTCGCCCTATTTCAGTAAGCCCCAATTCCAAGCTTCACTAACCTAGCAATGGTGGATTCTTAGTTCTGCGACCAAAATCCAATTAACCTATACCAAAAGCTTCGCAACATCATCAGTAACACATATATGCAACCAAATTATACTAACCATGCGAGAATCAATGAAATCGATGCATAAAAAAAATCACCAAATCGTGAGCGTTGTAGTTGGAGTTCCGAACGTGTTGATCAGTGATAATGATATGGTTCGCTTCAGAACACCTCCAGGAACACGTTTGAATCATCGAAATCAATTGAATCCCTGCAACAATGAAATAAATTTCAGTTCTTGGATTTTTTTATTTCGGCCATGGCTCTTGGAGGCCAAACAAACCGAAAAAACCCCTTTGTCTGCAATTCTTGTGTCTTTATATATGATTCAATTAGGTCCAAAACTCAATCAAAATCCTCTATAATTGGAAGACCAAGATTTGATTTGGTGCAAATTATTTTAGAAAAGCGTATGAATTCATTTGGTCTGATTCCCTCTTTTTTTTTATTTTTTCTTTTAACAACAATAATAATAATGATAAAACTGTAAAATCTACTAAAAATAACTTTAGAATTAAAATTTGGATTTTTATTTTTTCTTTTTTTAATAGTAATAACAATATGACTAATAATATTTACAATTGCTAATTCTTGAACATAACCATAATAGTAAAGTTAATGCTAATAATAACAGTAAAATCTAAAACTTCTAATAAAGCTATATAATAAAAATAAATGATTTTTCTTAATATTAATAAAACTTATTAAAACAAAATTAGTTAATACTAATCAATAAATATTAACCCTAAATAATAATATTAAAACTAATTCTAATAAGATTATCATTACCCTAAAAAAATAATCCTAATATATATAATTACTAAAAACCTAATAAAAATAATAAACCTAATTAATTAAAATCTAGTACTATCCTAATACTAATCCTAGAAAATTAATAATGTTAAATACTAATAGTTAGGAGTAATAAAAATTACTAATAATAATCCAAAAAAAAAAAAAAACAAATGCAAATGTTAGTAAAAGAAAAATAATATTAACAAATGATGAAACCCTTGAAACACTTGTTAATCGCACCCCATTTATTTCTCAGGATATTTTATAAGAGGGTGGGTTTGACAATAAGAATGTCAAACCCCATGACTCTTAATTTTGACCCTTGATGAATTAAAAGATATAGATCTGATCGGACAAATTTTGAGGTATGACACCAAGCAGAATATCTATGGCTAAAAATTCCAACAAATGTGGTGGTTCAAATTGGAAGGGAAATGGTGTTGGGCTTTTCCCTCTTATTTGGAGTGGACCAAATGGATGTTGGTTATTGGCTCATGTGTGTGTAAGCCTTTATTGTTATCCAACAAAGAGAATTAGGTTATTCATTCATTGTGTGAGATAAACAACAAGAAAATCTAGAGAGAAAACACTATTCCTGTAGCTCCTTTTTCTACACAAATCAGTTCCAAAAAATTGGAGTTTGTACAAAATCTAACAGTCGGATCATCCTGAAATTTTGGCACAGTGTTCATGACTCATAGGAGCAAATTCTGAACGGTGGAGATTGAATTATGAGCTTTGTATGTCAGTCTCTCGTGTCAAGATTGGTTGTAGATATTGATGATGTTTATGTATGCCTATAACTAGTGTTAGAGAGAACTTTTCTTATACCCATTGTTGATTATAATGGAGATTTTAAGTGGCCTACTGATCCTGTGGTTTTTTACTCCTAGTTAATGGAGATTTTTCCACGCTAAAATTGTGTTGTGTTGTTTGGTGTGTTTTTGTTGATTGTCTCTAAGTTGCATTTTATATTTTGGAGATTTTGTATTGTTGGATTATTTCGTTGCTTTTTTTATTTCCTCCCAACAAGTGGTATCAGTCTGTGGTTTGATTTGTGTAACAATAGAGACAAACACATCTAGGATGGTGAGTTTGAATGGTTCTAACTATAATGTTTGGAAAGGAAAAATGGAAGATTTATTTATGTGAAAAGTTTTCACTTGCCAGTTTTCTCTAATAAAAAACCTGATGGAAAGAGTGATGATAATGTTTAGAATCATGTGAGATTGGTGACTCATGCTTGCTCTCTTTGGACCAAACTTGAGGAGCTATATGCAAGAAAGACGGGGAACAATAAGTTGTTCTTGTTCAAGCAATTGATGTCATTTAGGTATAGTGATGGTTCACCAATGACCAAACACTTGAACACTTTTCAAGGGATTCTAAATCAATTTTCGACAATGAATCTTACTTTTGATGATGAAATTCAAGGTTTGTGGCTTATTGGTACTTTGCCTAATTCTTGGGAGACTTTTAGGACATCCTTGTATAACTCCGCTCCGAATGGTATCATCTCAATGAACTTGGCTAAAAGTAGTATGTTGAATGATGAGTTGAGGCGTAAGTCACAAGGTTCTGCTTCACATACCGAGGTGTTAGTTACCGAATCAATGGGGAGACATCAAAGTAGAGGTTCAAGTAATCGTGGAACTTCACGTGGTAAATCATAAGGAGGCTCTAATAGATTCTCTCATATTGAGTGTCATCATTATGGGTAAAAAGACACATAAAGTGGTATTGTTGTAAGTTGAAAAGGGAAAATAAGAAGAAGAACTACAACAACGACAAAAAGGAAGGTAACAATAATGAAGATGTTGCTATTGTTGATGATTTCTATATTGTTTGTGATAGTTGTGTAGAGAATGTAAATCTATCATATAATGAGATGGATTTGGTGGTTGAGAGTGGTGCTTCTACTCATTCAACCTTGAGACGTGATCTTTTTTCAACTTATGAGATCAATGACTTTGGTGTTGTTCGTATGGGAAATAATGGGCAAGTTAATGTCATCGGAATGGGATATATTTGTGTCTAAACTAGCAATGGGACTACTCTAGTTCTCAAAGGTATGAAACACATTTCAGAACTTGGATTCAATCTTTTATCCGCTAGAAAGTTAGATAATGAAGGATATGATAATTCTTTTTTGGGATATGAATGGAAGTTAAGAAAGGCTCAATGGTGGTTTCTAAAGAAAAAAGGAATTTGAACTTGTATGTTGTCTAACTTGGGGCTTCGAAGTGCTACATTAACACTTGTGACAATGATAGCTCATCTGAATTATGGCACAAGCGGTTGGGTCATATGAGTGAAGAAGGTTTGAGTATTTTGACTAAGAAGAATGTGTTGTATGGTGTTTTCGATGCAAAGTTGAGAATGTGTTCACATTGTTTAGTGGGTAAGCAAAGGCGAGTTTCATTTATGTCATCCGAACCAAAGAGGAAATTGGAAGCATTGGATTTAGTAAATTTCGATGTGTGTGGTCCGATGAATACATGGTTACTTGGTGGTGCGTATTACTTTGTGACTTTCTTTGATGATTCTTATCGAAAAACATGGGCTTATACCTTGAAGACGAAAGATCAAGTGTTGGATACCTTCAAGTCGTTTCAAGCATCGGTTGAAAGAGAAATGCGGAAAAGGCTCAAGTGTATCAGAGCCGATAATAGGGGAGAGTATATAGGACCTTTCGACAAGTATTGTCAAGATCAAGGTATACGTCATCAAAAGTCTCCTCCAAAGACACCATAATTGAATGGGTTATTCGAAAGAAAGAATAAAACTTTGGTGGAGAGAGTGAGATGTTTACTTTCTCAATAAAATTTGCCTAAATACTTTTGGGGAGAAGCATTGAGCACGATTTTACATCTTTTAAACCTCACTCCATGTGTTCCGCTGAAGTTTGATGTTCCAAATCATGTTTGGAGCGGTAAAGATGTTTCCTACAACCATCTTCGGGTGTTTCGGTGCATGGCTTATGTGCATATTCCGAAGGATGAGAGATTGAAATTGGATGAGAAATCGAAGAAATGTGTGTTTGTTGGGTATGGACTTGATGAGTTTGGGTATCGATTCTTTGATTGGGTTCAACAGAAGCTTACTCATAGTTGTGATGTCGTATTCCTGTAGGATTATACCATTGAGGACATCGGCAAAGTTGAGAAAAAATATCCAACTTTTGAAGATGAAGAAATGGTTGATACGGACTCAACTACTATTGCTCCTACCCTTTTCACTTTCGAAGATGTTCCAATTGAAAATCAAGGTATGGATTTGAATGTTTGTAATGTTTTAAATCCTAATGATATTGTTGATGTAGGTGCTACAGAAGAAGTTGTTGAAAATGAGGTTAATCAAGAGGTTGAAAGTGTTAAGCAACCGATTATTTCTAATGAGTTAAGGCGGTTTACTTGTAATAAAAGGCCTTCTGTTCGATACCCCTCAAATGAGTAAGTTTTTCTTACTGACAGTGGAGAACCCGAAAGCTTTAAATAAGTTTTGGAGGATGAGAACAAAAAGGAGTGGATGGATGCCATAGAGGATGAAATGCAATAACTTCGTGAGAATAATACTTTTGAGTTAGTGAAGTTGCCAAAGGATAAAAGAGCATTGAATAATAGATGGGTTTATCGGATTAAGAAAGATGAGTATACTTCTCAAAGAAGATTCAAGGCTCATTTGGTGGTAAAATATTTTAAACAACAGAAAGGTGTTAATTTTGGCAAGATTTTTGCTCCAGTTGTGAAGATGAAATCTATTCAAGTGTTTTTTGGGCTAGCCACTAGTCTTGATTTGGAAATAGAGTAAATGGACGTGAAGACGACTTTCCTTCATGGTGATCTACGTGAAGAAATTTATATGGAGCAACCAGATGGAATCCTAGTAAAGGGCAAAGAATACTATGTTTGAAAATTTGTAAAGAGTCTTTATGGTTTGAAATAAGCACATCGCCAATGATATCAAAAGTTCAACTCAGTGATGATTGAACATGGATATAAGATGACCAAGGCCGATCATTGTATGTTTTTTTGGAATTTCTCCAAAGGTGATTTCATTATTAACTTGATTTATGTGGATGATATGCTAATTGTTGGAACAAATATTTCAATAATTAAAGAGTTGAAGAACACTTTGAGTGAATCTTTTTCTATGAAGGATTTAGGGGAGGCTCGGAAAATTCTTGGTATTGAAATTGATCAAGATCGAAATGAGAAGAAGTTGTACTTGTCACAAGAAAATTATGTGGAGAAAGTCCTTCAACGTTTTAGTATGGATAAAGCTAAAGCGGTGAATATTCCACTTGCTTCTCATTTGAATATGAAGAATATTCTTCATATGAAAGTCCTGCAATCCCTTTTCTTCACAAATCAGTTCCAAGAAATTGGAGCTTGCGCAAAATCCAACAGTCATATCGTCTTGAAATTTTGGCACAGTGTTCATGAATCATAGGAGCAAATTCTAAACGGTAGAGATTGAATTTTGAACTTTTTAAGTCAATCTGTCAAGTCGATCTTTGAAGTCATAATTTCTTGGTGTTTTTGGGTTTTTTTGTCTCTCTTTGTTGTTGTTATATTCCAAGATTTATTGTAGATCTTGATGATGTTTCTGTATGCTTCTAACTAGTGTTAGAGAGAACCTTGCTTGCACCAATTGTTGATTATAGTAGAGATTTTAAGTGGCCTACGTGTCCTGTGGTTTTTTACTCATAGTTAACGAAGGTTTTTCCATGCTAAAATTGTGTTGTGTTGTTTGGTGTGTTTTTGTTGATTGTCTCTAAGTTGAATTTTATATTTGAGAGATTTTGTGTTGTTGGATTATTCCTTTGCATTTGTGATTTCCTCTTAACAAATGGAAAATCCAAGAAAGGGGGATTTTAGCACAATTACTTCATGAAATATGATAAACCTGAATTTTATTCAAGAAATAATAATGCTCGTTAAGATAAGAAGGTAAAGAAACCAATGAACAAGAAGAACATCCAATGATGTAATTTATAACGATTTAGACACTTTGCAGATGAGTGTAGGAGAGAACATGTTTCAAGAAGCAAAGGTAATGCAAAAAATAAGGATCACATGTCTCATGGTGATAGTGAATTATACTCAAATCTTATCTTTCCCATGGAAACAAAAAAAAATGATGAACTTGGAACTAAAAGGGATTAATATTTAGATTCAAGTTGTCCAAATTAGGGATGTAAAAAAAAACTCATACCCATGGGTATCCACGGATAAAATCTGTCACGATTACGAGTTTGAGGGTTTAATGAGTATTCACGGGTAAAATAAACAGATATTTAGTTATCCGTTTCTTTACGGACACAAATACGAATTTGATAGTATCCGTATCAGCAGATATCCGTATCCACTAATAAGTAGCAAAATTACATAATATTTAATTTGTTTTATATAAAATTATTATTATTATTATTATTATTATTATTATTATTTTTATTATATATTATTATAATTATTTGGTTGAATATATAATAATTATTATTTAGTTGAATTTATTTATTTGATAAAAGAAAAAAATAAAATGAATGTGATTCATTTTTGTTATTATTATTATTATGAGTTAAATTTGAAAATATTTTTTTTGTCTTTAACATAGATAAAAAATGATTAATTATATATATTTTTTTAAAAAAATTAAATAATAGTATCGATGAATATACGTGGGTATTTCAAAATCCATTGATATTTGTTTGGCGGATATCTACACGGGTATGGGCAGATAGCGGGAGATTAATATCCGAACCCAAAGATATCCATTGTCATCCCTAATCCAAATCACATGATAAATCATCCAAAAGGGTTAGTTTTGATAATTCAAGAAAGATAGAATATATTTACTGATAACATAAATCATAATCATTCTATTAGAAGAAGTTGATATTGTTTTGATGAAAAGAAGGCAAGTAAATATCATGCACTCATCATCTATATGTTGCATGTTCAAAGCATGAATAGTAACTTGTTAAACATGAGTCAATTGATTGAGAAGGAGTTTTCCTTACATCTTGCTAACAATTAGATGAGGTCTTTGATTCACATCATAAAACTATTTTGAGAGCACCTATTTCACAAAATTTCTTTTCATGTCCATACAAGTACAATAAATTCCCACTATATTGCTTATGAGGTGCTTGAAGATGATGCTTCATGCCACTTAAGTATGGATACCTCAATTTAACTTTTTTTTTATCGTAAAAAATTCCTTTTAAATTAAAGTTGAAAATAGGAACTAAAGTTAATCTGTTTGGTAATATTTAAAATTTTATAATTTTAATTTTTTTTAACTAAATCGTTTGATATATCTATATATATATATATATATATATATATATATATATATATATATATATATATATATATATATATATATATATGGAGCATATTAGAGCATGAATATCGGTGGTGGTTTAAAAAAATAAGGGCACCCAATGTCAGAAAATAATAGTATTTAAATGCAATGGTTATAATATCAATAAACTACGTTTCCTTCTGCAGCACCGTGGCATTGACAGGTTTTTGTACACTTTTTCCCTTTTATCCAATCACAAATTGAATTGGAGTATATTATAGTATTAGTGGGACCCAATTTTAAATTTTAAATGAGTGTTATGGATATTTGAAAGATGTATTTTAATCAAATAAATAATTGGAAACTATAAAATAATATAATATATTGAGTGGGGTCCATTTATACCACCAAATTGAATGGCATGGATGTGTATGCTCTTAAGTGAGAGCAATTTTTAAATGAGAGATGAGAGGAAGAAATATCAACCCTTGAATTCATCAAGAGAGAGAAATTAATAGTCTCATTAATGTGTTAACATTCTCTCTCTTGATGAATCCAATGGTTGATATTTCTTCCTCTCATCTCTCAATTAAAATGTTCTCACTTGATATGCTCCCTATATATATATATATATATATATATATATATATATATATATATATATATATATATATATATATATATATATATATATATATATATATATATATATATATATATATATATATATATATATATATATATACTCCCTCCGTTTTTTATTATAAGTCGTTTTGGAAAAAAAAATTGTATTTAAATATAAGTCGCTTTACAATTTCAATGAATAATTAATGCTACTTTTCCTATTATATCCTTAAATATTTATTATTCTCTCTCCTTTCAATTATATAAATTTATCTTCCATATGTCATTAATAAAGGATAATTTTGTAAAAACTTTTATAATTTCTCATTTTCATACAACAATTATTATTTTTCTTAAACTGTGTGAAAAGTCTAAAACGACTTATAATAAAAAACGGAGGGAGTATGAAATAATCTAAAAAGGTGAGAAAATAATAAAATATATTTTTTCATCTAAATTTAATATAGTTTTTGATATAAAATATTTTTGAGTGAAAGTAGTGATTTTCGTTCATACTTTAAAAAAAAAATAGATATATGTAGAAATGTTTTAGTCAAAAATGGATACAAATTAAAATAAAATACTGCTATAATACTAAAAGAAAAAATATGTTAAAAAAATTAAATTAATATTTTTTATAAATATTTAAAAATATGTGAAAAAAATATTGGCATGTGAATGCATGATATTTTTTTTTTGAATTAGATAAAATAAAATATTACAGTAAGAATTATGATAATGTATGAAGAAATGAAGAACTAAAAAATAATTTATAATAATGTTATAGTGTAACTTGAGTTGACTGATATTCGAAAATAAATAATTATGTACAAGTAAATATTTCAATAAATTGTTATAGAGTTATTTTCAACAATTTTAATAGAAGCTCCTTAAATTATATTTTTATTCATAAAATACAAGTCACTTTTTTTATAAGGAACTTTTTATAAATACTGTTTGGCCTTACTTCTCCTTTAAAATAGAAGATAAATCAACAAAAAATCAGGTCAAAGAGAAATAGGCTAGCCCATATGGGCCGGTCCGTCAGGCCCGAAAAATTATAAGGCTTGGACCTTAAAATTAGGACCCATATTTTTCAGGCCTTTTTAGCCCAACTCTAAAAAGCCCGCTACCCATTAGGGCTAGCCCATATGGGTCGTGGGTAGCCCCATCAGGTCCGCATAATTATAAATTAAAAAAATATTAATATTTATATTATCTTACTCTAAAATAGCATATTAATTTTTCTCACTTTACTAAATTTTATCTCTATTTTATTCAATCTTTCTCTTTTAAATATTATACATTAATATAATCAACAATTTTTCATCGTATTATATTAGTTTTTCTTTTATAATAAACATTCAAGTATTATTTTATACGATTTAGACATATATTGTATTTAGAAACACTTTATAGTATTTATAAGAGATAATATAGTACTTAAAAATGCATTATGTTTAAAATAACATAATTTTAAATTTTATTTATAATAAATATTATGGAGTTTTTATTTTATTTTTTTAAATAAAAAAATCCATTTAAGGTCAGGTAGCCTGAAGTCCAATTTAAGGCCGAACTCGAGTAGTAAATCTTGAGTCCATATTATACAGAGCTTTTTCTGCCCAACCCTAAAAAACTCAAGGCCCACTAGGACCGATTCGTTTAGGGCCGAGTAGCCCATATTAACAACAGCTCTACTTTGGAGCAATAACAACTACTAATATAAAAAAAAAAAAAAAGACAAGAAATCACAAATAAAATAAAGTGGTATTTTTGAATGTTGTTGAGCACAATTTTTATTTTGGATGTTTTTGAAAGCAAATTTAAATTTACATACACTTTTAATATAGCATTATACGTTCGTTTGAAAAGTATTGTATAAATTAGACACAAAATTAATATAGTATCCATGCTTTTTTTACACCATATTAATATAAAGTTTTAGGATCGTAGTAATAATTTTACAAAACTAGTGAACTTTAAGAGAAATTAACTTACCACCGATTTTTTATACTTGCCACCCCTATTTTCGTTATTCCCAAAATACTCCTCCCACTATTTACTAAAAAATTTTACTTTTTCTAAAAAAAAATTACTGTTGTCAAAATCATAAAAAAAGAAAATTTTTGATACCACAGAGCAAATTTCCGGTACCTCTTTCTGATCGATATCGGAAATTATTTGTTTTTTTACAAAATTTTGACATTCATTTACCGGAATTTTCAAAATTTCCGGTGCAATTTAAAAAATTAAGTCCCAATATTACAGGAAATTTCAAATTTCCGGTATTTTTCATATACGAGAAAATTTAACATTTCCGGTAATATTGGTGATGTGGTGGTTGTGGTGATGCATGTACCGGAAATATTGGTGATGTGGTGGTGGTGATGCATGTATGGGAAATATTGGTGATGCACTTTTTCATGTACCATAAATTTGAATACATGTGATATGCACTTTTCATGCACGGGAAATTTCAAATTTCCGGTATCAATTTTAACACCGTAAATTTGAAAAATTCGGTATCAAAAATTTTAATCTTTCGATATGTAGCATCAGACACGGTAAAATTAATAAAATCAATAAAATTTTTGATATTTATATGGAATTTTTGGTACGGTACCAAAAAATTTAAAATTTTCAGTATTTTACCGAAATAATTTGATAAAAACACTCTATTTAAAGGAGTGGCAGGTATAAAATGGGGGTTAGCAAGTTAAACTCTCAAACTTTTAGCTTCTTAAGAGTGAAATCCAATGGATAAGACTTTCCAATCAGAAAGCCCAACTAAAGTGAAAAATAGGGAGCTGTTATCCCCACTAGTATACCTTTTAACCACACCCCTCATTGTGTCAAAATATAAAAAATACATCTTCTCCAACTATCATTTTGAGTTCTATAAAGTATTATATTCTTTTAAACGGCTTTTATTACAGAATGTTATAAGGGAAAAATCAATTGAAATTTTTATCTTTGAAACGCAGTGAGTTGGGGAACTCACCCCCATCAATCTAAACCTCTCATTCCCAATGTTGCATCATACACTTGGTGAGAGCGCTCCAAGCAGCTTCACCACCATTTAACCGTTTCTAGAAATGTTAATCAGTTGTTGGTGGATGCTAGATGCTTTGCGGGTGGAGGTCTGTCATAATTAGTGGTTATCTCTTAACGTGTTTGGGTCCTATGGCGATAAATGCATAGATGATTTATTTCTAACCCTCGATTTCATATTTGTGAGTTTATTTTTGAATTTGTTGGTCATGATGGATTTCAAATTTCAGTTGTGATTTAGATCTGTAGGTTTGTTTCAGATTTGTGGTTTACGTTAGATTTTGCTTTTCGTTGTGATTTGGGTTATTACCTCATAACAATTGGTCAATCGTCGTGGTATCCAGTTTTTGACCTATGTGACATAACTTTTCTGTAATAGTAACTCCTCATAATGTCTCACGTTCCATCCCAAACGCCTTGTAGTAGAATTGAATTGGAAATTCTAACTTTTAAAGTTTTCTTAACTCATTTAGTTCACAATCATTTTACTCCAACACCCATAATAATTAAATTCTTGAAATTTAACACATTAGTTTAGAATTTTTTGTTTGATTAAATGGACCTCCGTGGTTAAAAAGATCTAAATTAATTTATAAGAGAATTAATCTTTCTCTTAGAGAATCTTGTATCGTCACATAGGTTAAGTATCTATACAAACTTATAATTTTTGAATTGCAATTAAGAAAAACACAATATATATATAACTTACTCTAAATCTAGACCATTGATTCTTCTCAATCTAATGGTTAAAAATAATAAGTAATAGTTTTCTCTCTCCACATTTAATTACTTATTATTTTTAACCATTAGATTGAAAAGAATCAATGGTCTAGATTTGGAGTAAGTTATAATAACTTACTCCTGGAGTTAATATAACCCTCCTATATATATATATATATATATATATATATATATATATATATATATATATATATATATATATATATATATATATATATATATATATATATATATATATATATATATATATATATATATATATATATATATATATATATATATGAGAATGACATATTTATATGAAAATGTGAGAATGAATCTGAACCATTGGATTTTAAAATAAACGGTATGGGTGGATTTTTTTCTCTCTCCTACATCATTTATTTCAAAATGTAGGAGAGAGAAAAAAAAATTCACCCATAATCTCCACCATTTATTTTAAAATTCAATGGCTCAGATCCATTATCACATTCTCATATAAATATGACATTCTCATATGATATATAGGTGTCAAAGTTTAATTTGACACCAAATCTCAACCGTTAAAAGAATTTATCAAACGGTCATATAAATAGCCTATTTTTTAGGGAAAAAATAGGCTATATAGTTTTTATTATTATTTAATTTAATATGACTGTTGAATCAATTCTTTTAACGGTTGAAATTTGGTGTCAAATTAAACTTTGACACCTTGATGTCATTTGATCCTATCCCTTATATATATATATATATATATATATATATATATATATATATATATATATATATATATATATATATATATATATATATATATATATATATATATATATAAAATTTTAACTTAACTTAATACTTAAATTATTATTTTAAACATAATTTCATACTCTATCACTATAATAATAATTGTAGGGAGAGAAAGAGACATTGGTGACTAGAGTTCGAATCCAATCATAATATAAGATATTCTCACAATCAAATCATTAATCTGTAATATTGAGTACAATAATATTTATATATAATTAAATGAAACTTCACAATTTTATTTTCATCCACGAGATATTGATTCAATAATTAAATTATAAAGTTGTTGTTGCACTGGATATAATTCAGATTTCATCTAATTGATATTAATTACTTCATTATAAATTATTAACTTTTATTTTATTTAATTTTTACTATAATTAATAAAAATATTTTAATGAATTTTTTTCATATCTTTAATATAGATAAAAATTTATTTTTTAGATTCGTTGAATAAGTAATGTATCTAGTCGATCAATTGAGCTCACTTAAAATCTAAAATACTATATTCTATCTCCTTACTTAATCTTAGTTGTCATATGCCCTTTCTTCTTTTCATATCACCTCAACCGATCCAAACCTCCTTTCTCATGTAGCATAACACATGTGGCGGAGCCAGCGGCCGGCCAGCTAGGGCAGCTGCCCAGGCTCCGTCCGTCAAAACGACATATTCCTAACGCGATTCTGTGATTCTGTGGACAAGACGACATATTCCTAACGCGGCTTTTTTATGGAGCAGATGGTATACCTAACTCTTGATTCAGAGAATTACTCAGTTTCTAAATTCAGGTGAGAATTCGATTTGATTTCGGTTACAATCTTCTTCGTCTCTCTTCTTTGATTACTGTTGTGTGGTTGTTATTCAATTCTGGTTTGACAATCAGTGCCAAATTTCTTAACGTATTTATCATTTCGTACTTGCATGCTAAGTGTTCGATGGAATGACCAAACTAATTTCTTTTGTCTCTCTTCTTTGATTGGTGCTGTGTGATTGCTGTTCAGTTCTGGTTTCACAATCAGTGCCAAATTTCTTAACGTATTTACCGTTTCGTTCTTGCATGTCAAGTGTTTGATGGAATGACTGAACTAATTTTTTAAACTAAATTAAGAGCATATTGACATCAAGTAGCAACTAAACATGGACTATACTCTTCTAATTATCATGAAGTAGTTTGAGCTAAACATGGCAGTACTAATTCCTTTATTATTACTAGGATTATAAGCTTTTTCAAAAAAGGAAATATGATCCTAAATTTGTAACAACTAACAGGTTGTGAAAACATGTCTTCCTCTAATTTATGAATATTACAGAGGGACTTTTTCTTGTTATGATTTCAGTGTAGTGCTTAGAAAGTTTAACCCCCACGTTTTTTATAGTTTGATAATATTTTTTTAGGTTCAAGTTAAATAAATGTAATATATAGTGCCTAATTGGGATCGAATCAATGCATCATTTTACAGGTTGGATTAGCTGCTTTTGATTTGAGGTCTGCTTCACTGCACCTTTCACAAATATATTGAAACTAGCCGTTTGTACGAAAACACGAAGACATTGCTGCATTTCTATGATCCCATTGTTATCGTTGTTTCTCCAAACAAGTCAACTTCCAATACTACCAGCGCGGTTACAGAATTGGTTGATAGATTTTATGGTTCTGACTAAAGCACATTTCATATGGAGTCATTTTTATATGCAGCCAGTGTTGTCCCGTGGTTGTTTCGATGACACAAAGGTGTTATCACATACTTTTTTCCTTTCAAATGAATTCAAGAATATGTAGGATTCTTTAACAAAAAAATTTCTCAGAAATGCATTTAAGTTTTATGTTTTAGGTTGTTATCTTAATAAAAAAATCTAGCTGCGAGGGATCCTTCAGCACTTGGTTTGGACACTTATTACAAGCAGTATTATTTGTGCTTCACATTATCAAGTACTTGTAATATAACATGTAATACTAATAACATTGGTGTCATATAATGTCACTTTCTGTATTTTTTTTGCATATTTGTTGCAGTTTCTATCATTTCATTCTTGTACAAAAAGTGGCTATTCCAAAAGTGAATGAAAAATTGCTTGAAGACCTTCAGGTTATGGGATTTCCACAAGCAAGAGCAACAAGAGCACTCTATTATTCTGGTTAGTTTGCATATCTGTTACGATTCGTATAAAAAAATTATTATGTCAAATACTATCTTGGTAGAAAATTAATAAATTATAAAGCCACTGGCGGAGCCAGTGAAAATTTGCCCGGGCTTCATAATTTTTCTGGCTCCGCCACTGCTTCACCACCACTTAACCCCTTACGGGAATGTCAGACGATTGTCGATTGGTGGTGGACGCCAGAAGTTTTGTGAATGGCGGTCGGTCACAACCAGTGGTTCTCACTTAACATGTTTGGGTTCTACGACCAAAACCATGTCGGTGAATTTGTTTTGCCTCGACATTTTTTCGAATCTATGGGGTCAGGGCCGGACCTTTGAATTTGGGTACCCGGGGCAAATCAAAATAGTGGTGCCCCAAAATTTTTTAACAATAAATACATAAGGATAAAAGAAATAATTGGATAAAAATATTTTCAATGGACATTGTGAAATAAAAAATTATGAAATAGTTTGAATGAACGAGGATTTTTCGCGTATTATGCTAATCCTCCAAGATTTAATAGACTATTCTCGAAAGAACGAGGATACATAACTCGCAAAAAAAATTATCTCTGATATGATATTATAACCCAATTTTTTTTCCCGTATTCTTCAACTCTCTCGTAAAACCTTTATAAAATTTATTGATATTAAAATGAATACTATTGGATAATTTAATTGATAGTCATAAAATTCATAAACCTTTAAAAAATTCAATTGATATAAAATTCAATTTATTAATAAAGCTTGAATCCAAAATTGGCACGGTTAGAAGATTTCTAACCTATCAAATAACATTATCAATAATATAAAACATTCTCTATATCATTATTTTAATTTTAGTGCCTCAATTAAACTCTTTAGTTGTTAAAATTATAAATATATTAATTGATTTTATTTTAGTGGAATTAATTGATTTTCTTCTACTCTATATTTTATTTATGGGAAATTATATTCTTTTATTAATTTTGACTTTGTAATACCCCTATAATTTTGTTAGCCAGTATTTTTCAAAAAAGAAATTCTAGGAAGTATTTTTATATTAGAAAATTTTCTTTTAATATATATAGGGATAAAAAAAATTTTGGTGCCCCTAAAATTATGGGGCCCTGGGCTCCCGCCCTACGAGCCCGTGCTCAAGGCCACCCCTGTATGGGGTTGTTTTCAAATTTGTTGGTCATAGTGAGTTTTGTATCAATTGTGAACTTGATTTGTAGTTGTGTTTCAAATTTGTGGGTTATGCCAATTTTTCGCTTTTCGTTGTGATCTGGATTGTTGCTCTGGTGGAGATTCTCATCACTCTCCTTGGTATGTTGCATTATGTAGGTTAAAAGCTTTCCAGCATGCCAGAGAATTTAATGATGTTATTATATGTGCTTCAATCCTCCGTGATTGAATTTAGACTGATTGGCTAGAAGTGGTTTTGATTTTTTAATTGTTATCAAAGTGAATTGATGGTTTATGGATTCTTTACCATGTTGGCGGTCAAGTTCATTAGCCATTTTCAAATATTTGAGTCTTATGCTCGTTGGCTCACACCCTATTTTTTTACAATTCGATTTCACAATCCTGTGCAACTTTGTTGGATTGTGCCATTGGTGCAAGATTGATTTCTCTGGATGATGATTTGAGTTTATTTTCCCTATAGGATTTGTTTGTTTATAATGAAAGTGAAAGGCCAAAAAGTTCAAAGGATAGAAAATTTCTTTAGAAACATACTTCCATCATTTAGTCAACAGCAAAAAAGAAAAGAAGTCATGATTTTTACAAGATGCAAAATCAAAACCTTTCAATCCTAATTAAAAAAAAAAAAACGGAACAAAGGTCTAATTTTTTAAAAGGAAAAAACCCTTATTTCAAATTTTTATTTCCATACATCTTATCCTTTTCATTTATTAGTTACAAACATCTTTCTTTGTTCCACTTTTTATTTTTATAATAATTTACTCACTAATTTTTATTGTGCTTTGTTCTTCTCTTATTATTAAAGGAAATTTCTTTGCCCACCTCCCAACCTTCTAGGTCACCTCTGGTGAAAAACCACATATACCCCTGACTTCAGAAATGCATTTCCGAAATGCAAGAAAAAGGTGTTTTCGGAGATGCATCTCCGAAAGCGCCTTTTTTTTCTTTCAAAATTTGTCTTATTTCGGAAATGCATTTCCGAAAACAGCATTTCGGAAGTTCATTTCCGAAATACTGCGCATTTTGCAGATTTAGCAAAGCAGCCTCCCTCCCCTAATTCATTTACCCTAATTCAACTTCAAACACAACCCCAGAGAAATTTTGTGCAAACTACTTCCAAGGCTACATCAAAGGCTCCAATAACCTTGCTATACTACATTCAAAAGCCCTCCAATCTCTTCAATCGGTAAGCTTTTCGAGTTTTAGATCTTTGATTAAAATTTCCATTAGGGTGTTTAGAAATAGCAAAAATTGTATTAGGTTAGTTTGGTACTGCTATTTAGGTTGTTTAGAATGAATAAAAGTAGTTTTGAAGTAGGATTTTGGGGTCTGCCATGGAAGTTGCAGAAAACTTCTTCGCAGAGGTGTTTCGGAAGTTCATTTCCGAAAACACCTCCATTCCCAGTTTCGGAAATGAACTTCCGAAGTGTATCAGAAATGCAATTTTTTTAGTTTTTTCTGTTGTCTCGCATATTAATCGATTTCAATTGTTTTCAGGAACATGTCAGGCAACCAAGCACGCATCAGACAGGGTAGAGAGACCCAGACTGCGTCGGCTAGACGCGAGCGGGTGGCGCAGCTGGCGTCGACGCAGGGACGGGGGCAGGGCCGGGGACGTGTGCGAGTTCCCGTGGAGATGGACGAGGGTACCTCTACATATGGATCGAGGAGTCGTCTGGCTCGGGTATCTTCTTCCCGCCAGCGAGAGGAGGAGGAGGAGGAGGCAGTGACATACCACGAGGCGGAGGAGGTACCAGATGTTGACCCTCCACACGAGGAGGAGGAGGAGCAGGAGGATGGCTACCCGGGAGGGCCCAGTGACACTTCCGTGCTGATTAACTACCACGAGCACGTCGCTCGGCGTATCTGGGAGGGAGAGGTATTTTTTATAATTTGCCCGACTATATTATTTAACCGTTTATTCAATATTTTCTTAACGGTCTATTTCACATACTTTTTTATTTGTTTTTTTTTGTAACAGGAGAGAGAGCCTTTGAAAATGGTGAACCACTCCCGGAAGGTTTTCAGTCTGTTTAAATTGACTGTTGAGTGGTTTAACGACGCGGTGAGAGCTTCACGGCTTAGTGGGCTCTGCATGACGGGGTATACCACCATCAGCCACGACATGCAGGGAGCCTTTGTGGAGCGGTGGCACAGGGAGACGTCTTCTTTCCATTTACCGGTTGGGGAGATGACGATCACCTTGCATGATGTGCAGTGTCTTCTCCACTTGCCGATCAGGGGGACGCTGTTGGACCACTCCCGGATCCAGAGGATCGAAGCCAGTCAGTGGATGGCACTCTTTTTGGGTATGGAGCCCGAAGTTGCTGACTTTGAGTGCATGACTACAAATGGGCCTCATATCCGGTTCACCACTCTGAGCACATATTTCGAGCACCATCTGGTGGCGGCGGCCGAATCCGAGGAGGCGGATAACGGCCTATTTGTGGAGTATCATCGTGCCTGCGCTCTCCGGTGCTGGTACATGTTTGTGGTAGGCGCTGCACTCTTTATGGACAAGAGTGCAAGGTACGTCGACGTGACCTACCTCCGCTATTTCATGTACTTGACTACCGTTCACCAGTGGAACTAAGGGTCAGTTGTTCTGGCATATCTATACCAGAAGCTGAATGAGACTTCCAACTGGAGGACCAGGCAGTTGACCGGATCCTGCACACTACTCACGGTACGTTTCATTTTAATTGTTTCACATTTATTTATGGTTCGTATTTATTTTTAGCTGATTATCGTGTTTGTGTTTCAGAGCTGGATCATCTCCCTTCCCCCACATCCACGGCTTCCGCGTTGATTCTGCGTACGAGGACGCCATGCCCAGGGCCGCCCGATACGTTCTCAAGAGGAGGAACAATGCAGTGGGACCATACCGTGGGTACCTCGACCGCACGATGCACGATGACGTCTGTTGGAGGCCATTCAGCGACTACACTGATGTTGTCCCCTTTGACGGCATCTCGTTATATTCTGGCTGGTTGGCATGCGGGACCAACACCATGGTGCGGTATATCCCTGAGCGGTGCATGCGGCGGTTTGGATATGTGCAGATGATACCCAGGTCACATTTTGAGGCTGCTCCCGACACAGTGACCCGAGTGCAGCTCACTGGCATATTTGAGGATTGGGAGCGTCATGTGGTCCCGGAGGAGTATCGTCGCATCCGGGTCACCCAGGACTGGCACAGTGTGGAGGGGTATGTCACATGGTTCTATCGGGTGTCACATCCTCTGATGAGACCCGACGCTCCCGGCGCTCCTAGGCCAGCACACGAGGAGATCCTGGAGAACCAGCAAGCCGAGGATGACCACGCCATTGATCTCCTGCCGATCTGCCAGCGGATAGAGATGCTTGGGCGGGACGCGTTGGATCGAGGTATCGTTGATCAGGGCGGTGCAGAGGCAGTCGCCGTGATGGAGATGATCGTCACTGATGCGGGCCGTGCGGGGGCATACAGGTGGCAGAGGAGGTCCCAGGGAGAGAGGGTTAGGCATACCCAGTAGGGGTCCTGGTTTATTTTTTTGTTTTCAGATTATATCTTTCGCACACTATTACTATTTGGTTCGGCTTGTATATATTATTTGCATTTTATTTATAGTATTAGTATTTTCTGTTTATATGTCGCTTATTTTATTTGGTGTTTTCCTTTAATAAAAATACGAGACTGTTAAGAAAAACATAAAAAAAAAACACAAGTTCTGCATAATTCGGAAGTGCATTTCCGAAACCCCCCAAAATCTGAAAAAAGGTGTTTTCGGAAGTGCATCTCCGAAAACACCCCCCATTTGGTGTTTTCGGAGATGCACTTCTGAAGTCTGAGGAATTTTTTTTAAAAAAAATACTTCGGAAATGCATTTCTGAAGCAGGGGTAAAGTGGGGTTTTCGCTGGGGGTGACCCCCATAGGGAGGTGGGTAAAGAAAAAACCTTATTAAATGGTAGTTTTTTAAGAAAACATAATAATTAATTATAAAATAAGATAATTTTTTTTTTTAAAGTTGTTGGTTTAAAAATATCAACAATTTATTTATATTAATGCATAAATATAATGAAACCTTGGATCAACAGAATTATACCGATTAAAGTCAACTAACACATATCAATTAAGTTATTTCCCACCCATAAAATAAATTAATAATTAAGTTAGTATTTAAAAATATATTAATAATATATTAGTACCTTATTTTAAAAAATTAATAATACATTAATACTCTATTTTAAATTAATGGATATTTCATAAATATATACATTTATTGATTCATATTTTTATATTATATTAATATATCATTTTTATTTAGCGATAATTTTTTCATTTATAACATATATATTTTTCTTTCCTTTCACTTTTTATTCATTTTCAATTATACCTAACAAATACAAAATCATTTCACTTACTACTCACTAGAGTGAGGCCAAACATTAAAGTTCAACGAGCGCTTACATAGGTACTTACAAATTTTTTGTGAAGATATTTTCTTGCAAGTACTCTCATCTTCAAATGATCCTTGGTGGTTTTGATACTGACAACATTTAATGTCAAGCAGCGTTTGGTGGAGACATTGAAGATCCCTGTTACGTAAGCCTCTAGTGATGGAGTCTATTAAAGAATTCATATTTAGCCTCATCAAATAGAAGAAGTCAAGTCCGATATATGAAGTGTTGAATCCATGATGAATCTAACAAGGGATCTTGAATCTTCAAGGTTATGAAAAAGAAGAACTTTGATAGCTTATCAGGTATGTGTCAGAGTGATCAATGTATTATAAAAGTATAAGAGTATCTCTTAATATACTAATGGAACTCTGACACACATACTAAAATGTTTTTGCGGCATCTATGATTTAATAAAATCATCAGGAAATGTTTTATGCAAGTAACTAGTTGGTCAATAGCTTCAATAATCTTTTAGGAGTATAGTTTACACTAGATAATCGATTAGCACATTAGGGTTAATTGATTCTCTTTTGTAACGTCTCCTAATTAATTAAGAGAGCTTTTAATCGATTAGTGATGATGAATTTGAAAACTTTCCATATTTAAACTACATAATCGATTAGACCTAGCTCATAATCGATTATTAACATTAAGAATCCCATGGATTGTTTTCTTATTTTCTCTTTTCTCTCCTTCTATGTTCTTTTACTAAAATTTTCCTTAGCGCCTTGGATATGAAAAATACTTTCAGAGAATTTCGGATTATACTGATCATCGTGCTTAAGTCTTTTTCATCAAGAGTACAACTCTCTTGTTAGAACAAGATTGAGAACTATATTCAAAATCTGGTTTCATTGATTGAACATATGACTTTATCATAAATCCTCTGTTGGGAATTATTCAGAAGTTGCCGAATCAGAAGTTCTGAAGACTAAAGAATGTAGAAGACTTCAAAAGTTTCAGACATGCTCAAAAATAATAGATCAAAAACATCAGTAAAGCAACAAGGAAGAAGAAGATCAGAAAATAAGAAAATGAGATCCAATGATCAGAAAGAAGAACATTGTAAAATGTTCCAACCAAGTCACATGCATGCAATCACAGTGCCCAAAGTAAAGACAATGATGATATCTATCTTGACTACGTTTTGGAAGAATGAAAATGTAGAAGACACGCCATAAATAGTAATAATCACACCAAAAATTAGAGTTGATGTGGAAATATATACAAAGCATTAATTGCTATTTTCAAATATGCTTCAATGGTTATGCTCCAACGGTATTATACCAAATCTATATAAAGAGCAAACTTCGAACTTGAAGGGTGTGGCAATACAGTGCACCAGAATACACGTAAGATGCAACACACTTATGAAGTGTGTAGTGAGTAAACAAAAGCATTGTAATATACAAACAATAAGCTGTTAGAACAAGATTTGTTCTGATCAATATTCTTAGTTTTGATGATAACAATGTATATGAATTTTGCTTGAGATAATGTGGTACTCTAATCCTATGCAATTTCCATTTCAGGAAATATATATAGAGTATGCACAAATTCAGCGCAAGAAGCACTGAATCAGAAGGTTCAAGTATGCAACATCATAACATGCTCTCGCAAGACATCAGAAGATGGTCAAGCAGAATCAGAACATGGTCTATTGAAGCATTAGAAGAACTTGAGATCAGAAGCAGAAGCACTGAAGTTCTCATGGTATCAGGCTAGAAGCACTTCAAGGTCAGAAGACAAGAAGATGCTCTGCACCAAGCTATTTGACTCTGATGACATTCAAACGTTGTTTACACAAACATGATATCAGAAGCAAGTACAAGATGGCAGACTACGCTGACTGACAAAAGGAACGTTAGAAGCTATTAAAGGCAACGTCAGTTCAAGCAAGAAAAGCAAGGCTCGAGGTAGTTGACAAAAGAGTGAAACATTAAATGCAATGCTGTACGGATCATGCAACGCATTAAATGCTCCCAACGGTCATCTTCTCAAACGCCTATAAATAGAAGTTCTGATGAGAAGCTGAATACAACACTTTGCGCAAACATACAGAAACGCTGTCAAATTCAAAAAGCTCTCAAACTTCATCTTCAACCTCACTTCATTACTGTTGTAATATCTTAGTGAGATTAAGCTTAAACTTAAGAGAAAAATCACAGTTGTGATAATAGCTTATTAAGAAGCATTGTAACTCTTATAAGAATTTGTTTACATTCATTTGTAAGAACTAGAGGAGATCAAGTTGTGATCGGATTCTCTAGAAAGTCTTAGAGAGTATCTAAGAATTGTGTTCCTAGAGTGATCAGGTTGTGATCAGAATACTCTAGAAGACTTAGAGGTTGTCTAAGTGGAAAACCATTGTAATCTTGTGTGATTAGTGGATTAAATCCTCAGGTGAGGTAAATCACTCCAAGGGGGTTGACTGGAGTAGTTTAGTTAACAACGAACCAGGAAAAAAATCATTGTGCAAATTGTTTTTATCTTAAGAGTTTTAAAGCTACACTTATTCAAACCCCCCCCCCCTTTCTAAGTGTTTTTCTATCCTTCAATTGGCATCAGAGCGCCGGTTCTAAGGTGCAAGCACTTAACCGTGTTTAGAAAAGATTCAGGAAGAGCAAAACGCTTAAGTCAAGATGGCTGGTGAATATCCAACACCTACATCTACATCTGGCTCTGCGGAGCAACATAATGGAAATGGTAACAATGGTTATACTAGACCACCATTATTCGATGGTGAAAACTTTGAATATTGGAAAGATAAACTTGAAAGTTACTTTCTTGGTCTAGATGGTGACTTATGGGATCTTCTGGTGGATGGTTACAAACATCCAGTGAAAGCTAGTGGTGTAAAGCTCTCAAGACAAGAGATGAACGATGATCAAAAGAAGCAATTAAAAAATCATCACAAGTGTAGGACTGTTTTGCTGAATGCTATCTCTCATGCTGAATATGAGAAGATATCTAACAGGGAAACTGCCTATGACATATATGAATCATTGAAAATGAATCATGAGGGAAATCCCCAAGTCAAAGAGACCAAAGCTCTTGCCTTGATCCAGAAATATGAAGCCTTCAAGATGGAGGATGATGAAAACATTGAGAAAATGTTCTCAAGATTTCAAATGCTAACTGCTGGATAAAGAGTTCTTGACAAGGGATACACCAAGGCTGATCATGTCAAGAAGATCATCAGAAGCTTGCCAAGAAGACGGGGTCCTATGGTGACTGCTTTCAAGATTGCCAAGAATCTGAATGAAGTCTCTCTTGAAGAATTGATCAGTGCTCTGAGGAGTCATGAAATTGAGCTGGATGTAATGAACCTCAGAGGAAAGGTAAGTCTATTGCATTAAAATCTAATTATAAAAAATGCACTAATGCTTTTCAGGATGAAGAAGATTCTGAAGAATCAGAATCAGAAGAAGAAGATGAACTGTCCATGATCTCCAGAAGGGTAAACCAACTCTGGAAGAGCAAGCATAGGAAGTTCAAGAACTTCAAAAGTTCGAAGTAGCCTGAACATGGAGAATCTTCTGGAAGCAGAAGATCTGACAAGAAGAAGGTCACATGCTATGAATGCAATGAGCCTGGTCACTACAAGAATGAGTGTCCAAAACTTCAGAAGGAGAATCCCAAGAAGAAGTTTCATAAGAAGAAAGGTCTTATGGCAACATGGGATGATTCAGATTCAGAATCAGAATCAGACTCTGAAGGCGAGCAAGCAAACATTGCACTAATGGCCACAGTTGATGATGGATCAGAATCTACATCAGAATCAGATTCTGAAAAGGTATTTTCTGAACTATCTAGAGAAGAGTTAGTTTCCAGTTTAACAAAACTTTTGGAACTCAAGGCTCATCTTAGTATCAAATACAAAAAGCTGAAAAAGCTATTTGATTCTGAAACTAAGAAGCTGGAAGTGGAAAATTCTGAACTGAAGGAAAAAGTTTTAAAATTATCCAAAGATATTGGTTCTCCTTCTGAATCTGAAAAATCAATTCCTAGTTTCAATCATATTCAGAAAGAATATGACTCGAGCTTCAGAAAGTTCTTATCTAGAAGTATTGGCAGAAGTCATCTTGCTTCTATGATATATGGTGTTTCTGGAAACAAAAGGATTGGCGTTGGCTATGAGGATGATACCCCACACAAATTTGAACCTGTAGATGATATGAAAATCACATACAAGCCATTGTATGATCAGTTCAAATATGGCCACTCACATGATATTAGGCTCACTTCACATGCCAAAAGCTTTCATGCTACACACACTAAGAAGCATGTGACACAACCTAGAAAATATCATGCTGCTAAACCTAAAGAATATCATGCTGTACCTCCTGTTGTTTATTATGCTAAACCCAAGTTCAATCAGAACTTGAGGAAAACTAACAAGAAAGGACCCAAGAAGTTGTGGGTACCTAAGGAGAAGATAATTTCTGTTGCAGATATCCTTGGCAGCAAAGAAGACAAAGCACAACATGTCATGGTACCTGGACTCTGGGTGCTTGCGACACATGGCAGGAAGAAGGTCTATGTTCAAAGACCTGGTGCTTAAATCTGCTGGAGAAGTTAAGTTTGGAGGAGATTAGAAGGGCAAGATAATTGGCTCAGGAACCATATGTTCTGGTAACTCTCCTTCTATAACTAATGTTCTTCTGGTAGATGGATTAGCGCATAACTTATTGTCCATAAGTCAATTAAGTGACAATGGTTATGACATAATCTTTAATCAAAAGTCTTGCAAGGCTGTAAGTCAGAAGGATGGCTCAATCCTATTTACAGGCAAGAGAAAGAACAACATTTATAAGATTGATCTTTCTGATCTTGAGAAGCATAAGGTGACTTGCCTTATGTCTGTTTCTGAAGAGCAATGAGTCTGGCACAGAAGATTAGGACATGCTAGTTTGAGAAAGATTTCTCAGATTAACAAACTAAATCTGGTCAGAGGACTCCCTAATCTGAAATACAAATCAGATGCTCTTTGTGAAGCATGTCAGAAGGGCAAGTTCTCCAAACCTGCATTCAAGTCTAAGAATGTTGTTTCTTCCTCTAGGCCGCTAGAACTTCTGCACATTGATCTGTTTGGCCCAGTCAAAACAGCATCTGTCAGAGGGAAGAAATATGGATTAGGCATCGTAGATGATTATAGCCGCTGGACATGGGTAAAGTTCTTAAAACACAAGGATGAGTCTCATTCATTGTTCTTTGAATTCTGCACTCAGATTCAATCTGAGAAGGAGTGTAAAATCATAAAGGTCAGAAGTGATCATGGTGGTGAATTTGAGAACAGATTCTTTGAGGAGTTCTTCAAAGAAAATGGTATTGCCCATGATTTCTCTTGTCCTAGAACTCCACAGCAAAATGGAGTTGTAGAACGAAAGAATAGGACTCTACCAGAAATGGCCAGAACCATGATAAATGAAACCAATATGGCTAAGCATTTCTGGGCAGAAGCAATAAATACTGCATGTTATATTCAGAATAGAATCTCTATAAGACTTATTCTAAATAAGACTCCTTATGAATTGTGGAAGAACAGAAAGCCCAACATTTCTTATTTTCATCCTTTTGGATGTGTTTGTTTCATTCTGAATACTAAAGATCATCTTGGTAAGTTTTATTCTAAGGCACATAAATGTTTCCTTCTTGGATATTCTGAACGCTCTAAAGGCTACAGAGTATACAATATTGAAACATTGGTTGTAGAAGAATCAATCAATATCAGATTTGATGATAAGCTTGGTCTTGAAAAGCCAAAGCAGTTTGAGAATTTTGCAGATTTAGATATTGATATATCAGAAGCTGAAGAACCAAGAAGCAATGTATCAGAAGCTGAAGATCTCAGAAGCAAAGGATCAGAAGATCAAGTTGCTGCATCTTTAGAGAGTCTCATAATTTCTGAAGAGCCAACAGTCAGAAGATCTTCTAGACTCTCCTCTGCTCACTCAGAAGATGTCATTCTTGGAAAGAAAGATGATCCTATCAGAACCAGATCTTTTCTAAAGAATGGTAGTCAGAACAATTGATCAGAATCAGAATATGAGAAGTTCTATCTTTCATCAGAAGCAAATTCTACAACAGGTGTCATCAAGTGTTTTCTGATGGTGAACACGTGTTCACACGATAGGTAAAAGCGTGCGTGAAACTGATGGGACGCCGCCCTAGGTAACTGTGTAAATCATTTCAAATATCACGTTCTCTCACCTAACGTCACTCATCATTTAATGCATTTGATTTCAATTGATTCTGTAATTGTTCATTCTCATAAATTAATTGCATTCTTTTTCAAATCCGCCCCTATATATTCATTTCAAATCATAACGTTTATCTTTTTCACTCTCATTCTCTCTCTTCTTGCATGCATTTCTGCAACTTGTTTGCCCTTTTCTCAAACCCTAAACGCAAACCCAGAAAAGTATCCAGTAATCTCAGTAGTGCTTTAATGGCTGCTTCATCATCTCAAAACGTTGGTTCCTCTATTCCTCTACATCTTCAAGAAGAACAACAACAAATTGTTCCAGTTATCTCTTGCTCCATTCCCAGAAATGAGTTAGAAGTAATCTATGAATTAACGGCGGACTTTGATAGTCTTGAAAAACACGAGTTCCATCTAAAAGAGGATATGTTGTTTCAAGGATGGACTTCTCTGTTCTCTGAGTTCTGTGGACCTGTTTACCCAGAACTAGTGAAGGAATTTTTGGTGCATGCTGTAGTTGCCCCTAAATCAATCATGTCGTTTGTTCATGGAAGATTTGTTGTTGTTACTGAGAACATCCTAAGAATGATGTTTGATCTAAGAAACCCTTAAGGTGTCTATGAAATGGATCAAAGAGCGGATTGGGATGCCGTTCTGAATAAATTATATACTGATGTGAAGAAAACAAAGCGTGTCAAAGACATGAAGGATCTCTACAAAATCTGGTCCAAGATTCTTCTAGGGTGTTTCTATCACAGAAAATCAACCCATTCCGCAGATTTTGTCAACAAAGAGCAGCAATATATTCTGTACTGCATTGCCACTCAGAAGAAGGTTGATATTATCTACATAATCTTCAATCATATGTGGAATGCTGTAAGGGACTCCAGAAATGCCTTCAGAACGAAGAAAGGTAATATTATTCCTTTTGGAAGAATAATCACCAATCTTCTGGTTCACACCAAGATTGTTGAAGACTTGGAAGCTCAAGGAGTTATCAAGGATCCTGTTACTGATACAGGAAGTTGCTTGAATGCTCACACCTTGAGAAAGATGAATCTCATTCAGGCTGTTAGAGTCAATCCTCAACCTCTCCCAGGAGCAAGAAGCAGAAGAAATCCTGTTCTTCCTGAGTTTGAATCATTTTTCAGAAGTGAGATACCAGAAGTTAGGACTAAATATCTTAACTCTCTCAAGGAAGATAAAGCCAAAGATGCTCCAGCTAAAGGTGGTCGCAAGAAGATGTTTCAGAATCTGATCAAGAATTTGTTGTTAAAGAAAGAAGGACAAAGCGCAAGTTTGATCGTTCTTCTATTAACCAGGAGAAGGAAGTCCAAGAAGAAGCGGCTGCAGTAGTTGATGAGAATGCTGCTGAAAGAGAAGTTATTGCTGAGGAAAATCAGGATGTATTTGTTAGAACAAGATTTGTTCTGATCAATATTCTTAGTTTTGATGATAAAAAGGATATGAATTTTGTGTGAGATAATGTGGTACTCTAATACATTGCAATTTCCCTTTCAGGAAATATATAAAGAGTATGCACAAATCAGCGCTCAGAAGCTTTGTCTCAGAAGGTTCAGCATGCAACATCAGAACATGATCTGGCAAGACATCAGAAGATGGTCAAGGCAGAATCAGAACATGGGTCTATGGAAGCATCAGAAGAACTTGAGATCAGAAGCAGAAGCACTTAAGTTCTCATGGTATCACGCTCAGAAGCACTTCAAGGTCAGAAGACAAGAAGATGCTATGCACCAAGCTGTTTGACTCTGATGATATTTAAATGTTGTATACACAAACATCAGATCAGAAGAAAGTACAGGTGGCAGGCTACGCTGACTGACAAAAGGAACGTTGGAAGCTATTAAAGGCAACGTCAGTAGACACAGCGTTAACGAGGCTCGAGGTAGTTGACAAAAGAGTGAAACATTAAATGTAATGTTGTACGGAATACGCAAAGCATTAAATGCTCCCAACTGTCATCTTCTCAAACGCCTATATAAATGAAGTTCTGATGAGAAGCAAGGTTACCAATTTCTTGACGATTTCTGTGTATATTAACTTGCTGAAACGCTGTTCAAATCAAAGCTCAGAAACTTCATCTTCATCAAGCTCACTACATTTCTGTTGTAATATATTAGTGAGATTAAGCTTAAACGTTAAGAGAAATATCACTGTTGTGATTATAGCTTTTCAGAAGCATTGTAAAACTCTTATTTGATTACATTAATTTGTAAGTAACTAGAGTGATCAAGTGTTGATCAGGATACTCTAGGAAGTCTTAGCTTGTGTCTAAGCAGTTGTAATTAGAGTGATCACGTGGTGGTCAGGATACTCTAAGAAAGTCTTAGCTTGTGTCTAAGCATTTGTTCCTGGAGTGATCAGGTTGTGATCAGGATACTCTAGAAGACTTAGTCGCGGACTAAGTGGAAAACCATTGTAATCTGTTGCGATTAGTGGATTAAATCCTCAGGTGAGGTAAATCACTCCGTGGGGGTGGACTGGAGTAGTTTAGTTAACAACGAACCAGGATAAAAATAACTGTGAAAATTGTTTTTATCGTTCAAGTTTTTAGACTACACTTATTCAAACCCCCCCTTTCTAAGTGTTTTTCTATCCTTCAATTGGCATCAGAGCGCCGGTTCTAAGGTGCAAGCACTTAACCGTGTTTAGAAAAGATTCAGGAAGAGAAAAACGCTTCAGTAAAAGATGGCTGGTGAAATTTGAACAAATACATCTGCATCTACATCTGGCTCTGCTGAGCAATACAACGGTAACAATGGTTATACTAGACCACCAGTATTTGATGGTGAAAACTTTGAATACTGGAAAGATAAACTGGAAAGTTACTTTCTTGGTCTAGATGCTGATCTATGGGATCTTCTGATGGATGGTTACAAACATCCAGTGAAAGCCAGTGGCGTAAGGCTTACAAGGCAAGAAATGACTGATGATCAAAAGAAAGAATTCAAGAATCATCATAAATGTAGGACTGTTTTGTTGAATGCTAACTCTCATGCTGAGTATGAGAAGATATCTAACAGGGAAACTGCCCATGATATATATGAGTCATTGAAAATGACCCATGAAGGAAATGCTCAAGTCAAGGAGACTAAAGCTCTTGCTCTAATCCAGAAATATGAAGCCTTCAAGATGGAGGATGATGAAGATATTGAGAAGATGCTCTCAAGATTTCAAACTCTAACTGCTAGACTGAGAGTTCTGGATACAAAAAGCTGAAGAAGCAGTTTGAATTTGAAACTAAGAAGCTGGAAGTGGAAAATTCTGAACTGAAGGAAAAAGTTTTAAATCTATCCAAAGATAGTGGATCTCCTTCTGAAACAGAAAAATCCATTCCCAGCATGAATCATATTCTGAAAGAATATGACTCGAGCTTCAGAAAGTTCTTATCTAGAAGTATTGGCAGAAGTCATCTTGCTTCTATGATATATGGTGTTTCTGGAAACAGAAGGTTTGGTTTTGGCTATGAGGGTGATACCTCACATAAATTTGAACCTATTGATGATCTGAAGATCACATACAAGCCATTGTATGATCAGTTCAAATATGGCCATGCACATGATATTAGGCTCACTTCACATGCACAGAAGTTTAACACTGTTCACACCAAGAAGCTTGTGACACATCCTAAGAAATATCATGCTGACAAACCTAAAGAATATCATGCTGTTCCTCCTGTTAAATATTTTGCTAAACCCAAGTTCAATCAGAACTTGAGGAGAACTAACAAGAAAGGACCCAAGAAATTGTGGGTACCTAAGGAGAAGATAATTTCTGTTGCAGATATCCTTGGCAGCAAAGAGGACAAAAAGCAAAATGTCATGGTACCTGGACTCTGGGTGCTCGCGACACATGACGGGAAGAAGGTCTACATTCCAAGACCTGGTGCTTAAACCAGGTGGAGAAGTCAAGTTTGGAGGAGATCAGAAGGGCAAAATCATTGGCTCTGGAACCATAAGTCTTATTTGATTCTAAAGCACAAAAGTGTTTCCTTTTTGGATATTCTGAACGCTCTAAAGGCTACAGAGTATACAATACTGAAACATTGATTGTAGAAGAATCAATCAATATCAGGTTTGATGATAAGCTTGGTCTTGAAAAACCAAAGCAGTTTGAGAATTTTGCAGATTGTGATATTGATATATCAGAAGCAGTAGAACCAAGAAGCAAAGCTGCAGAAGCTGGCAGTCTCAGAAGTAATGGATCAGAAGACCAAGTTGCTTCATCTTTAGAGAATCTCAGGATTTCTGAAGAACCAACAGTCAGAAGATCACCTAAACTTGCATCAGCTCATTCAGAAGATGAGATCCTTGGGAAGAAAGATGATCCTATCAGAACAAGATCATTCCTAAAGAATGACAATCAGAAGCTGTGATCAGAATCAGAAGGCGTAAAGTCCATTCAGGAAAATTACAGCTGTCATCTATTTTCGGATGGTGAACGCGTGTCTGTACGGTTAGTACAAAGAGTGCAGTTGAAAAGACGCCGACCTAGGTAACTGTGTTAAATCATTTCATTTACCGTGTTCTCTCTCCTAATGTCATTTCTCATTAAATGCATAATGATTTCTTTATTTTCAAATCATTTAAATAACCCGCTTCATCTTCATTCCCTCTTTTTCTCTTTTTCTCTCTCTTTTGTGCATCCCCTTCGTTGCATTTTTTTTACAAACCCTAGTTTTTGATTTGATCTCAAAGCATAATCATCATGAACTCATCTTCTTGTTCATCAAATTCAAAAGAAAGGCTCACTTCTACACAGATCCTTCTACGCAAATATGAGTATGCTCCATTGAAAACATGCTTAATACCCACGGAAGAACTGGAAGTTCTATGTGAATCTGCTGTGGACATCAACAACCTAAAAGCAAATGGCTTTAAGTGTGATGCAAGAATATTTGAGCAAGGATGGTCTAAATATCTTGATAGATTGGTTGGTCCAATTTATCCTGAACTTGTGAAGGATTTCTGGGTACATGCAACGGTTACCCCAACTGCCATCATTTCATTCGTGCTAGGGCATGAAGTGGTTATCACTGAAAAGCTCATCAGGAAGCTGTACAATCTGAATGATGAAGAAGGTTGGTCTGGTTTTCGACATGCAACAGTTGACTGGTTTAAAGTTGAACAACAAATCTCTCTGACCTTTGGAATTGACTCTAATAACACGGGCACCTTAAGGCCGTTTTATAAAGTATGGGCTGAGATTATTCTGGGTTCCCTTCACCATAGAAAGAGGATGCTCTCCTCCTCCTACATCAGTCCGGATCACAAGTATACTCTTTTCTGCATTGGCAAAAAGACTGAGATCAACATCTCTCATATTCTGTTTGAGAATCTGAAGACTTCTATCTTTGAGTCAAGAGAAGACGAAAGGGCAAAGTACCCTCATATTCCAAGAACGACTATTCCTTTTGGAAGAATGATTTCAGACATTCTGATTGAAAGCAAAGTGCTGGACTCCATCAGAAAACTCAATGCGTCCCATTTTCTTGGAGTAGTTCAAGGTCCCATTTTCAATGGTATGGATTTGTTCAGACTGGAACTCATTCAAAATGTACCTTCTGTGTGCACAAGCTTTCCTGACATCCTGTCAAGAAGAGTTGCTGTTGAAGGTTTTGCCTCTTTGTTTCAAAAAGAACTGCATCAGGTTGTCAAGCTTTACCTGGAAGATTGTGTTAGGAAGCAATCAGATATTGATCCTGCTTGGATCCGTGGCAAAGTACTTCCGTCCAAGGCTGATCTTCTGAAGAAGGATCAGAAGGAACTAAAGGCTAGGCTAAAAAGAAAAGACCGAGAAGATGAGGTTAAGAAAGCCAAGAAGTTGAGAGTCACCTATGATCCTGACAAGGTGGACTCTGAAGAACGAAGGGAGAAAAGGATCAGAGATTCCTTTCGCAGAACCAGATCTTCTTCTTCTGTACAAATCTCCAGGCAGGTTTTTACTCCACCTCCTTCTATCCCTAAACCATCTCTCCAATCACCTCCATCTGAACCAAAAGTAAACTTCACTTTACCAAATCCTTCTCCATCATCTTTCTCCTCTCCCATTCTAAACCCCACACCTCTAAGTATTCTTCCCCCAACTCCTTCTGATAAATCTTTCTCACCAATTCCCTTTACAAATACTCCATCCTCTTCTCAACCTATCCTTTCTGATATTCCATCCTCATCAATCATTCTCTCAGATATCCCTTCTTCCTCATCCACCGCACCTCCACCTTCGATATCCCATCCCTTACCTACCAGAAAATCCAAACCCTACTGTCTTCTCTACCCTGACTACAAATTCACCTTCAATCCGCTTGAACCTGAACCCTATACCTACCTGGAACTTTTCAGACATGAGGTGATTAGCAGTCTAGACCTTCTGAAGGATGCCCTTCTAAATGGTCTGGATGATGTTTCTACAAGAAATCTCTGGAAAAGATTTCGCAAGGATTTTCAAGTAGAAGCAATGGGAGTACAGAAAAGACTAGTGGTTGCTGCCCCTGGTTACCCTGGTTACCTTCTGGAGGGTGATAATGGTATATACTACCATCCTCTCAGAAATTGTGTTGCTGCTGAGGAGAAGCAGTTTGTGGATGAATTGGAAGAAGCAAGACTGGCTGCTGCATTGGAAGCTAATTCTTGCAGGGAGATTGTGGTCTGGAGACCTCAATATCCAGTTCTGCTCGGGGATTTCAAGACCCTCTTTGACTTTCTGAGGGAAAACCTTTCTAAGGAAGACCCAAGCTTGGCCATTCGAGAAGTTGTTGACCCACCAGAAGTTGAAGGTCCTTCTGCCCCCAGGAATCTAGCTGCCATTCTTCAGGCACTTGAGAATGGAGATTCTGAGATTCCGGCTGCAGAATATGAAGATGCTTCTATGCAAGAAGCAGATGCTGAAGATCATGTTGATGAAACCATTCCTATTGAGGAAAATCCTGTAAATGATCTGACTATGGAAGCCACGGATCAGAATGCCATCCCTGTGGATAGAAGCTGTGAAGCTTCTTCTGATGAACCTTCCCGTCTTGCAAGGACTCTGGAAGTTCTTCAGAAGAACCAGGATGAGCAAAGCTCAGTCAATGCTGAGTTTAGAGCTTTCATAGAGAAGCAGAATGAGCACAACAATGGGGTTCAAGAGATGCTGGCCAAGATCTTGTCAAGGCTAGAGTCATCTTAGATTGAGTCTTAGTTGTTTTGTTTTTTGCTTTTGCTGCATCTGTTTTGTGCATCTTGTCTTCCTTCTCTTCGTGTACTTCTGTACTTGTCTGTTTGAACTTCAATGAAAATCATCCTTTTTCTTCCGTGTGTTTCTTTTTGTTTTTATCTGAATATTTTATGTTTTTGATGATATGACAAAAAGGGGGAGAAATATGTGATAAATGATTTGATTTAATCAGTTGCTTTACTAACAGAACTTGCAAAGTTCTATGTTTTTAAGTTGTGCTGTTGCAGGAATCGAAGATTCAAGATCAACATAAGAAGCAACAAGATGAATCAAGCTCTTGGATTCTTGAAGCAAGCTGAGTGATAATTCTTGAAGCAAGCTGAGTGCTATGAAGCTTCAGAATCAGAAGCAAGAAGGAAGAATGTTCAGATATTCTGATGATAGAATATGATCTGATTCTGAATGTCTATTTGTTCTGATACATTCTATATGGCTTATATGGCTCTGATACATATTATGTGTTCTGAAACATATTTTATGTTCTGATTCATTCATGCTGACTTTTGTCGTTTAGTTTTGTTCTGTAACATTTCAGAATGTAGAGATGCTCTGATGATGCTCTGGTACATTCAACAATGTTCTGATACAATCTAGCATGAAGTGATGTAAGAAGAAATTCAAGTTCTGAAGCTGTCCCAATGGAAGCAAGAATCAGAAGCTGTGGATGTTCTGAAGATCTAAAGAAATTCAAGTTCTGAAGCTGTCCGATGGAAGCAGGAATCAGAAGCTATGAATGTTCTGAAGATCAAAGAAATTCAAGTTCTGAAGCTGTCCGATGGAAGCAGGAATCAGAAGCTGTGAATGTTCTGAGGATCTAAAGAAATTCAATGTTCTGAAGCTGTCCTATGGAAGCAGAAATCAGAAGTCATGAATGTTCTGAAGATCAAGCACTGTGAACGTCTCTACTGAAATACTCAGGGAAGTCTTTTATTTATAAAATTCTTCTAGTATTAATTTCAGGGGGAGATTATTCATCTCAGGGGGAGATTGTTAATCTCAGGGGGAGACATATTCACATGCTTATGCTATAGCTGTGTAAATTGTCTTTAGCCGTCTGCTCTTTCTGATCGCAAATTCATATCATTTATATATGTTTTTGTCATCATCAAAAAGAGGGAGATTGTTAGAACAAGATTTGTTCTGATCAATATTCTTAGTTTTGATGATAACAAGGATATGAATTTTGCGTGAGATAATGTGGTACTCTAATACATTGCAATTTCCCTTTCAGGAAATATATAAAGAGTATGCACAAATCAGCGCTCAGAAGCTTTGTCTCAGAAGGTTCAGCATGCAACATCAAAACATGGTCTGGCAAGACATTAGAAGATGGTCAAGGCAGAATCAGAACATGGGTCTATGGAAGCATCAGAAGAACTTGAGATCAGAAGCAGAAGCACTGAAGTTCTCATGGTATCACGCTCAGAAGCACTTCAAGGTCAGAAGACAAGAAGATGCTATGCACCAAGCTGTTTGACTCTGATGATTTTCAAATGTTGTATACACAAACATCAGATTAGAAGAAAGTACAGGTGGCAGGCTACGCTGACTGACAAAAGGAACATTGGAAGCTATTAAAGGCAACGTCAGTAGACACAGCGTGAACAAGGCTCGAGGTAGTTGACAAAAGAGTGAAACATTAAATGCAATGCTGTACGGAATACGCAAAGCATTAAATGCTCCCAACGGTCATCTTCTCAAACGCCTATATAAATGAAGTTCTGATGAGAAGCAAGGTTACCAATTTCTTGACGATTTCTGTGTATATTAACTTGCTGAAACGCTGTTCAAATCAAAGCTCATAAACTTCATCTTCATCAAGCTCACTACATTGCTGTTGTAATATATTAGTGAGATTAAGCTTAAACGTTAAGAGAAATATCACTGTTGTGATTATAGCTTTTCAGAAGCATTGTAAAACTCTTATTTGATTACATTAATTTGTAAGTAACTAGAGTGATCAAGTGTTGATCAGGATACTCTAGGAAGTCTTAGCTTGTGTCTAAGCAGTTGTAATTAGAGTGATCACGTGGTGGTCAGGATACTCTAAGAAAGTCTTAGCTTGTGTCTAAGCATTTGTTCCTGGATTGATCAGGTTGTGATCAGGATACTCTAGAAGACTTAGTCGCGGACTAAGTGGAAAGCCATTGTAATCTGTTGCGATTAGTGGATTAAATCCTCAGGTGAGGTAAATCACTCCGTGGGGGTGGACTTGAGTAGTTTAGTTAACAACGAACCAGGATAAAAATAACTGTGCAAATTGTTTTTATCGTTCAAGTGTTTAGACTACACTTATTCAAACCCCCCTTTCTAAGTGTTTTTCTATCCTTCAGTATTAGTTGAAATTAAAAATACTGAACAAGAAGGTGCTGAGAGGAAAAAGAAGAAGAAGAGAAAGTTGAAGAAAAATAAGAATGTAGAAGATGGAAAGGATGTAGAAAAGAAGAAGAAAAAGAAAGGAAAATTAATAATAGTTGATTCGGAAGAAGAAGAAGAAGAGATTCCAGAAGCTGTGAATCAGCAAGAAGAAGAAAATGCCAAAAGAAGAGAAATTTCTCTTGGGAAGGCAAAGATTGTGGAAGAGAAGAAGAACAAGAAGCAGAAAAGACTTGAGGCTGAATTTGAAGCTCTTCAGAAGATGTCCAAAGGTATACATCTTTCTGAACCTGTCTCTGTATCTGTTTTACATTCAGAATGTGTACCAACAGAAGTTCCGGTTAACCCTCAACCAGAAATTCTACCAATGTTCTCATTCTTTCCTCTCCACCCACAACCAATTTTGCTTCTGACCATTCACTTGAAACCCTCATTCTTAATATTCAACCCCTTCAAACCCTCTTTCCTCCTCACTCAAATATCTCCACTTCTCAACCTCCTCCTCATGCTAACTATGAACCCATTCCTTCTCCCTCACAAAATTATCCCTCCATCTCTGACCTTCCAGATTCTGCATCACATGAGCAATTGCTTCGTGATTGAAACTACACACCCAAGCCTCGTCCTGAACCTGAGTTAGTGGTGTTAGAATATGAGAATGAAGCAGAATCATCTCTTTGTCTCGATAGAGATCCTCAACCCTATTTCCTTCTGAGACCAGATTTTGCCATTACCAGACTCAAATCCTGCCGGGAATTTTCTGTTGGTGTACATTTTGAATTGTTAAATCTGAGACTGTTGACAGATTTAGAGACTTTGAAGGCAGCACAGCATGCCAGGATGGATGATGTTGAACTCAGGAATCTCTGGAGGATGTTCAGAACACAGATGAACTATGAGTTCTGGAAGCTTCAGAAGATATGTGAAGCAGAAGCTCCTGTTCATCTTGGTATTCTGAGATCCTATGAAGAGTTCTGGCACAGCCCCCTTGGAGGCAGGCATTGTTTTGAAGAGAAAGCTTTTGTTGATGAACTGGCAGAAGATTCAGAAGCTGAACAAGAAGCACACTCTTGGGAGATTGTTGTGTGGAAGCCTAAGTTTCCTGTTCTGACTGAAGATTCCCAATGGCTATTCCACTGGCTTAGGACAAATTCTTCTGAGCAGGCTCCTACCATGGTTGTTCCTGAGGTTGTCTATCATCCAGTCGATGCTGCTCCCATTCCTCTAAAGAATCTGGCTGAGATTCTTCAAGCCCTGGAGAATGGAGTTTCTGATCTTCCTACTCCAGAATATGATGAAGATGCTTCTATGGAAGAAGCTGATACTGAGAAACAAGATGCTGAGAATCAATCTTCTGAGAAAAGTCCTGTTCCGGAAACTCAAGAAGATGTTCTTACATTGGATGCTTCTGCTGGACATGCTATTCCATTGAATGCTGGTGGTGAAACTTCTGGTGAATCCTCTCGTTTGGAGAAGACTTTGGAGGCTCTTCAACAGAATCAAGCTGTTCTTGCTTCTCGCCTGGATAAGCATGATGAAGCACATGAAGAGTTCAGAGACTTCATGAAGAAGAAGAATGAAAGCACTGCTGGGATTCATGACATGCTGGCCAAGATTATGTCTAAGCTAGGCTAGTCGTAGTCTTTTGAGTCTTAGTTGTCTCCTTGTTCTTGCATCTGTCTTCTTGCATCTCCTTTTGTATCTTCTGATAATCTTCTGTTGAAATCAATGAAATTATCTTCTTTTCTCTCATATTGTTTGTTTTTCATCTGAATCTTTTATGCTTTTTGATGTTATGTTAAAAAGGGGGAGAAATGTGATAAATGATCTGATTTATATTGTCAGTTGCTGAGAGTAAGTCTCCACATTTCTAACAGAATTTGCAAGTTCTATGTCTTTGAGTTTTTTGCAGGTTTGAAGAAATTCTGAAAAGCTCAACATGAGAAGCAAAGACATGGGGAAAAGCAATTCTATATAGAAACATGCTCATGGAACTTGAAGCAAGCTGAGTGCTGTGAAGCTTCAAGATCAGAAGCAAGAAGGAAGAATGTTCTGATATTCTCGTGGCAGAATATGCTATAACACATTCTTATCCCTTATATGTTCTGATGCATTTTTTTATGTGTTCTGATACAATTTGTTTTGTGCTCTGACACATGCTATATGCTCTGATACATATTTTGTGTTCTGATTCATTCATGCTCTGACTTTTGTCATTTAGCTTGTTCTGAAACATTTCAAGAAGCAGAAGCTCTGAATGTTCTGAAGTTCTAAGCTTATGTGAACGTCTCAACTGAAATGAAAAATACTCAGGGAAGTCTTTTATTTATAAATTTCTTCTAGTATTTATTTCAGGGGGAGATTATTTATCTCAGGGGGAGATTGTTAATCTCAGGGGGAGACATATTCACACACTATGTTTATATGCTTATGCTATAACTGTGTAATTGTCTTTAGCCGTCTGATATTCTGTTTGCAAATTCATATCATTTATATATGTTTTTGTCATCATCAATAAGGGGGAGATTGTTAGAACAAGATTTATTCTGATCAATATTCTTAGTTTTGATGATAACAATGTATATGAATTTTGCTTGAGATAATGTGGTATTCTAATCCTATGCAATTTCGATTTCAGGAAATATATATAGAGTATGCACAAATTCAGCGCAAGAAGCACTGACTCAGAAGGTTCAAGTATGCAACATCAGAACATGCTCTCGCAAGACATCAGAAGATGGTCAAGCAGAATCAGAACATGGTCTATTGAAGCATCAGAAGAACTTGAGATCAGAAGCAGAAGCACTGAAGTTCTCATGGTATCACGCTAGAAGCACATAAAGGTCAGAAGACAAGAAGATGCTCTACACCAAGCTGTTTGACTCTGATGACATTCAAACGTTGTTTACACAAACATCAGATCAGAAGCAAGTACAAGATGGCAGACTACGCTGACTGACAAAAGGAACGTTAGAAGCTATTAAAGGCAACGTCAGTTAAAGCAGGAAAAGCAAGGCTCGAGGTAGTTGACAAAAGAGTGAAACATTAAATGCAATGCTGTACGGATCACGCAACGCATTAAATGCTCCCAACGGTCATCTTCTCAAACGCCTATAAATAGAAGTTCTAATGAGAAGCTGAATACAACACTTTGCGCAAACATACATAAATGCTGTCAAATTGAAAAAGCTCTCAAACTTCATCTTCAACCTCACTTCATTACTGTTGTAATATCTTAGTGAGATTAAGCTTAAACTTAAGAGAAAAATCACCGTTGTGATAATAGCTTATTAAGAAGCATTGTAACTCTTATAAGAATTTGTTTACATTCATTTGTAAGAACTAGAGGAGATCAAGTTGTGATTGGATTCTCTAGAAAGTCTTAGAGGGTATCTAAGCATTGTGTTCCTAGAGTGATCAGGTTGTGATCATAATACTCTAGAAGGCTTAGAGGTTATCTAAGTGGAAAACCATTGTAATCTTGTGTGATTAATGGATTAAATCCTCAGGTGAGGTAAATCACTCCAAGGGGGTGGACTGGAGTAGTTTAGTTAACAACGAACCAGGATAAAAATCATTGTGCAAATTGTTTTTATCTTAAGAGTTTTAAAGCTACACTTATTCAAACCCCCCTTTCTAAGTGTTCTTCTATCCTTCATAAGCCTGTGCGAAGAAAAACTCAAGTAAGAAAAGGAAATTTTGCATGTTATGCAGTATGCTCCAATGGAGTAATGAGTGCTTGAATTACATGAGAAGAAAACACCAAAACAAATGATCATACACTCTACATCAAAATGACTTAGGAATTCTTATGAATATGGAATTGCTGCTCAACGGTGTAATAATTAAGTCTAAGTTCATGAAAGTGTTATTCTCTCATCAAGAGCATCATGATCAGCATCAAGGGATGGAGATAAAGATCAAATCAAGAAGAAATCTGAAGCAATAGCTGTTGCTCGTAATCTGCTTTTAGAAGAATGATGATGGAGATCCAATCGAAGAAACATTCCAAATTAAGAAGCCAATATTCTGCTTATCAAACAAAGAAGAGAAGATCTCAACTAGAAAATGAAGTCAAGAAGACCAAAAGATATTCTAATTCTTGTAAGAATATGTAAAACACAATAGTTGTTGCTTATATTGTGTTTATCCCTTAAAAACTTCTAATTATTGTTTAGACACCAGAAGCTGTTAATTGTCAATGTGTCAAACAATATGTACCTAAAACATGTAGGAGTAATCTGCTTATGTAAGAAGCATTCTTGTAAATCTCCGAAAGAGAAATTCTTAATTGAATTGACATTCCTTAAGTATCCTTCTGATGTGGATACTTGAAAGGGCCAAGAGATCTGGTTAGACTCTTGAGGTTTCTAGGTCAATGAACGTTATATCTCGTGGATATCACTGAACGATTCATTTTCTGGTGTTAGTCACTTGCGGGTAGCTTGTGAAAATGGTTAGTCACAAGCAGGTTGCTTGTGTGATTGTAATAAAGGATGATTATAGTGGATTAAGTACTTGAAACAGGAAAAATCACCTGAGGAGGGTGGACTGGAAGTAACCTTATTGAGAAGGTGAACCAGGATAAAATGAAGGTGTCTATTACTTTCTAGATTTTCTTTAATTAAGAACTACCATGCATATACTCATCAAAAAAGCTCTAAAGAAGTCACAAGTTCTAAGAAAGATAAGTAACCAAATGATTGTGTATCACTTCAGTTATTCAACATTATTTTATACATGTTTCCGCCATACCTTCCCAAGCATATCCAAGAGTATGATAAACTAGAAAGAAAAGTTTTATAAGAAAGGGAAAGAAATAATGAAGAACACAATTCAAACCCTCTCTTTCTTGTGTTTTTCTCCACCTTCATCTCTTGTTTGGTATTTTTGGTTCTTGAGATTTTCCTAGTAAAATCTCTGTTTGTTTATTGAGACTGTCCTATTAAATTATTTGTTTGGTTCTTGAGATTAGCTGATAAACCTATATTTGGTTTGTAAGCTCAACCATGAAAAACTCTATTGAGTTTGGGGGATCAGCGTGTGTAAAATCTATCATCTTTGTAATAAATTCATGGGCGTATTCGTAAAAGCTTTTAAATTTTTTTAGTGCTTGGGGAGAGAAATATGGAAAGTGGTAGGCCGAACTTCTATAAATCACGGTGCAATCTCTCTATCCCTGTCTCTTTTTTTGTTGATCTATTTTCTCTTCTCTCTAATTCCTTGTTTCTATTTTGCTTCGTTTTATCTCTGGACTAACATAAATTATTTTCAAACTAAAAGTATTTTTAAAATTAATAGCGTATTCTACACTTAACTATTCACCCCCTTATTGTGTTTGAAGTCACTCATTCAACAAGTGGCATCTTAGTCTAAATACTGTTTGATAATAAACGTCCCAGTAAGAAGGAAATAACTTCAAATGATTCACTTAACAAACCCCCTCCTTTAATGTAAAAATGCATGCTTTGTGGAAAGAGATGTTGTGAATCTTTATAGAAAGGATGAGTTTTGAAATGTGGAATGATGTAAAAAATGGTCCATTTGTTCCCAAACATGAAATAAATATTTTTGCGGTAAACAAAAAAGCAATATGATTGTAACAAATAAGAAGGAGAAAAAATGTAGTGCGGTTGACACGGCGCAAGTGTACGACTATGCAAAGTAGTAGAAGATTATTAGACCACAAGGACCAACGGGTTGAATACCAAACTCTATTTTATCGGCGTATATCTATAGGGATAGAATATTGGTATTTTTCAGAGAAACTTAAGTGAAAAAGCACTTAAGTAGAAAAATAACTTAAGTAGAAAAACAACTTAAATAAAAAACACTTCTGGAAAATAGCGTAAATGAGATAAACAAGACTTAGGGTCATGATTCCTACTTTGGCATCTCCATATGATCAGATTATTTCTATTATGAGAGTTCTAAGTGGTTGTAGAAAATATAAAATATGCACAAAATTTGCTTTCACTAGTGTGTTGTGCTATCTATGACAATTAATTCCTTTGCTTTTGCACGACCGGATTAATCATCACAAACTTTTTATTTTTGGCTCAGCTATGAAAATGAGATAATTATTAATCTTGTCCAAATGCTATCAGTGTATTGGACCTAACTTTTAGAAACCTATTTATTTCTCAGTTTCATCTAAGCACTTTTGCTGTATTGGAATTCACTGTTTATAAACATGTGTTCTGGTATCGATACATATCCTTTCAGACTTTGATCAATACCTTAGAAGCCTTTACTTTCATACAAGTGTTGGAATGACAACATTCAGGTAATTAAATAACTTATGCCTAAAATTCTCGCAATTGATATTTTTTTACAAATCACACAAATAGTCATGAGATGGGTCTCATGACCCTTAGTCCCTGAAGAACTACTCACTCATGGTGAGGAATAGCATATAGAAAATGGAGTTCATCAAATGAATCATAATAAGCGATAAATAAAATGAAATAAACACAAGAATAATAATATAAACCTGAAAATGATCCAGTGCTCCAAACAATGACTTGAGTACAGAGCTTTGAAGGAAAAATACGTGAAATATACATTTTTCTTGGAATCAAATTGTATCCAAACTCAATAATATCTATGAGTTTTGTTAGCCAATTATACAGGTGGAACAAATTTCTAATGTTCAATGATCATTACATTACATTACATACAATAAGATCCAAAAGTACAAAAATCCCAAAATAGGAGAAATCACAATGAAAAAGGAAACAAATTGATGGAAGGCACGCCTTCCTGCTACGTCCCGTAGCAGTTGCTATGGGTGGTCGTAGTAGGCATGTGGAACTTTATATGGGGACTTTAAAAGGGAGGCGTGGCTAGGGCTTATTGCTACGGCCCATGCAATTGTTACGGGTGGCCGTAGCAGTCCACTGGATTGTGTATGGGAGATTTTCCGACTTCTTCCCTTTTTCTGTGTTCGTCTATTGTTGTCATTCTTTCGTCTAGAAATACTTGTTAAGGCCTGAAAATAACAGAAATGCAACCCCAAAGCATAAATTATGATAAAATGAAATAAAAACAAATAAAAGCAATGAAATAGCAAAGTAAAACAACTATAAAAGGCAATACGAAAACCACTTATCAAACTTCCCCAAACTTAGAACATTGCTTGTCCTTAAGCAACAAGGCTTGCATATGCGTATTTTCGGATCAAGCGGTTCAATTAATGAAAGATCTTATGAAAATGAAGGATGTTGATACTCATACGCGAGTTTTTGTTCACATCGGCTAAGAACTAGTTCTCTCGGTACTCACTTAACGCCAATGGTATTTACAAGAACACTAACCATAGTGAGACTACAAACCTAAGTTTTCCTTTCAGAAACCTCTCTAAATATGCTTTGTACTTGAGTCTTATTTTCCAATTTTCTTCTCTTTTCATTCGGATAATCAAATAAGCAATTTTCTCTTTTTATTTACCGATGAAAGTACACACTTTTGTGTGTTTATTTATAGTCCACTTTGGGATGACATTGGGGGTTCAAATATTCAACAACCATTGGGATGGATAACCCGGTGAGGGTTACCCAACTTAGAAGGTGCAATTGCCTTTTACCTCCATTTTCATCATTTTGGTGCCAAAATTATTTTCTCAACAAATAATATGTTACGTGTGAATTTTATGTTATGTCAGACTGTCATGATAAACTAATTATGAAGTACTTTTCAGAATTCGAGTACTATGGTACAAATCTACACGTTAGACTCGTATCCTACTTTGAGGAACCTGAGGTGTTAAAGCAAAACCTCTATTGTCAAATTTTTCCGGTTTCTCTAGTCTTAGCTTTTCATCCCCTAACTCTATTACTATTCCTAGTTTTCTCAAAATCAAACTTCTTTTGAAATTTTTTCCCGGTCCTAATTTGGGAGAATTTTAAATAGTGGTATTTTTGAAAGTGAAATCAACAGAAGAAAATAAATAGAAACGACAAAGACACCAATAAAGTAAATGACAAAAAAATAACGAAAGCAGGGAAATCCCTCCAAACTTGAACCAAATATTATCCTCAATGTTTTAGCGTAAGCAAGGTAGGGGTAAGACTCATAAGGTCTCACTCTGAAGGTGGAAAGTGCAACATGAGTTTTTGCATCATCTCTTGCACAATATTTAACTACACCTTGTCTTGATTGCTCTTTGCGAGCTATTTTACTAACACCAAATCAAACAACAACAAAAAAGCAATTAGTACGAAAAGCGTGGGTTTCCTCCCACGCAGTGCTTTGTTTAACATTGTTTTAGCTCAACGGTCGTGACCGTTTAAGATCAAGAAGGTTCTTCCTTTAAGCTTGGTTTCCTAGCATTTTCCTTAGCTTTTCTAGAGACCCAAATTAGATTGTCCATCTAAACTATGCATCCTTTTTCCTTTTTCTTCCTCCTTTCATGCGGGGGTTCATATTTTTGGACTAACTTTCCATGGACCTCAACTCTCTCTCTCTCTATCTATCTCTCTCTCTCTCTCTCTCTCTCTCTCTCTCTCTCTCTCTCTCTCTCTCTCTCTCTCTCTCTCTCTCTATCCTCTTAGGTTTACTAGGTTTTTCTATATTAGTGCAATCAAGTTTTTATGCGCTCCCTTGAACACTAGCTTTGATTATATCGACCAAACATCTAGAATCCCATACTCTCCCACTCTTATTGGGACATCTTCCAACACTCCTATTGGGTACTTAGCTAACCTATCTACTAGTTGTAGAGCAACATTTGTCGGTTTCATATACCCATTTCTAACTTCTTACAAACAAGTAGGGGCATTAGGCTAACGCTAATCCCCCATATCACAAAGTGCTTTCTCAAAGATCATGGTGCCTATCTGATAGGAAATAGAGAAACTCTCTGAATCCTTAAGTTTAGGAGTCACCGTATTTTGAATTACCACGCTAATGTCACCGTATTTTCTCCCCAATTGCTAGCTCAACTGAGGTAATTGGTCATTCACAGACAATAAAAATAAAATAAAATGTGCTAAAATGTAGTTGTTGAAATTCGAAAGAGAGGTTGAATAATACTTTCCCACTTGGTTGCCAGCTCAATCGAGGTAATAGATCATAAAAAAATTAAAAGATGCTAAAATGCAGTTGATGAGATTTGAAGGCGTGTCCATTGAATACTTTCCTCGTTTCTAGCTCAACAGAGGTAATAGGCCATAAACAAAAATATAAAAAAATTAAAAGTTGTTAAAATGCAAATGCTAAGATTCAAAGGCGTATTCCCTAAATACTTTTCTCCTCGGTCGCCATCTTAATGGAGAGAATAGATAATATTTTTCAAACAAAATTAAAATGTGGTGCGTCTATGGTTTACACATCAGTTGTTCATTGGCTGTGGTGAAACTTTTGTCATATAATGTATTATTTGTAATAGTGAAATTCTCGAGAAGAAAATTTTGGAGAGATCAGTAGGCTAAGTGATAGGACGATCCTCTATAAATCTTGATGCAATCTCTCTATCCATATCAATGTTATTTTTGATGATTTATTTTATTCTCTCTCTAATTTATTCTTTCTATTTATCGCTGCTTTGTCTTTGGACTAATATATATTATTTTCAAAATAATTTTTTTAAAAAAACTAATAACGAATTTTACATTTCACAATTCACCTTCCCTCTTGTGTTTGAAGTCACTTGTTAAATATTATGCATCAAATAGATTATCAAATCGAAAAACGAGAGTTGAAGCTACGATTTTCCAATTGGACCAGCATCATACCAACCAAGTCAATTTCGATTGACAAATACATTAATAATATAAAAAATATTTTTTAATATTAATTTTTTTATTAAAATATTTATTAGTATGATAGTAGTACTACAAAAGAATTATGAATGACACTCATATGACATAAATGATGTTGTTCTGAATAGTAATGGAAGCTAGCAGGTGGGGTTTTGATTGAGGTTGCATGCAACTTTTTAATATTTAACTAGTAAGAAACCTGTGCTATCTGTAACACCCCATACATATCATAGCCTAGGATAACATGCATATGGTATTAAATGGTACGTGAAAGTCATACATAAGCAGCGGAACATATAGAGAATATTAGTACAAGTACAAATGCCGAATGTATCATGGCCAAAATACATAATCCCAAAAGTGGTACTAATACATCGTCCAAAAGATACACAACTAAAAGGAACAAAACGAAAAAAATAATGTCGCCAAGAAGCATCATCACAAGACTAATCCATCTTACCCTTGCCTTTATCCTGCCTCGAACCACCTGAAAAAGATAATTGGAATGAGGTGAGATTACTAAATCTCAGTGAGTCCCCCTATCTTACGGGTTTACTCAGATCTACAAGGTTCATGCAACAAACAAATCCACCGAGGATTCGAGGTTTATCTCACGGCTGGGTGCAAATACACACATGGGTAACAACATCATTGGTAGTCCCATAACTAACCAATGAGTTATCAACAAACACAAAACAAACACACAAGTATGCACACCCGTACCCGTGTACGAGGAATCCAGGAGCAAGTTACTGCCTCTATGTCGATCATATGATCACACCCTCGATGAGTTATCTCCCATGCCTAATGTCAAGAGACTTGCACACGCACACCGCAAGTGAATCAGATAAGTCCTACATGGAAATCTATCTGTGACGAGTTACCGCAGTGACATTGCCTATATGGCGTCACGGCCCCGTCAATCACCATACGCAGATGTGATCGCCATAGTGGCAAATACGCCATCAAGACTACATGGGCCCATCGGGCGAAAGCCTAGTGGAATTGCCTAAGTGGCACCACTAGAGGTGAGTTAATCTGCTACGATACTGCCTACGTGGCATCGCAACCCCACCATTCCAAGCACGCCGATGCTTTCATAACGCCAGTGCGGAAATGCCCTTTCGGACCCTCGCCAGGACATCGCAATGGTAGCTCAGGTGTATGCCTAGTAGCTAGGCCTGCTCCGATTCAAGCATACAACGAGTCGCACACAGGATTCGCCTAAACTGGACATCATATCTAGATTTGCCATGTCAGTGCTCCTCAGAAATACACAGGATTCGCCTAAACTGGGTGACAATGCCGGGTTTGCCCTGTCAGTACTCTCACTAGTACACAGGATTCGCCTATACTGGATGTCATGCCAGGTTTGCCCTGTCAGTACCTCACACACAATACAATCAGAAAAACAAGGTATATAAATATTGCATAAAACATAATGCAATATATACTTGTATCAACATAATGTTAGAACAAGATTTGTTCTGATCAATATTCTTAGTTTTGATGGTAGCAAGGATATGAATTTTGTGTGAGATAATGTGGTACTCTAATACATTACAATTTCCCTTTCAGGAAATATATAAAGAGTATGCACAAATCAGCGCTCAGAAGCTTTGTCTCAGAAGGTTCAGCATGCAACATCAGAACATGGTCTGGCAAGACATCAGAAGATGGTCAAGGCAGAATCAGAACATGGGTCTATGGAAGCATCAGAAGAACTTGAGATCAGAAGCAGAAGCACTGAAGTTCTCATGGTATCACGCTCAGAAGCACTTCAAGGTCAGAAGACGAGAAGATGCTATGCACCAAGCTGTTTGACTCTGATGATATTCAAATATTATATACACAAACATCAGATCAGAAGAAATTACAGGTGGCAGGCTACGCTGACTGACAAAAGGAACGTTGAAAGCTATTAAAGGCAACGTCAGTAGACACAGCGTGAACAAGGCTCGAGGTAGTTGACAAAAGCGTGAAACATTAAATGCAATGCTGTACGGAATACGCAAAGCATTAAATGCGCCCAACGGTCATCTTCTCAAAGTTCCTATAAATATGAAGTTCTGATGAGAAGCAAGGTTACCAATTTCTGGACGATTTGCTAAACAATTAACTTGCTGAAACGCTGTTCAAACTCAAAGCTCAGAAACTTCATCTTCATCAAAGCTCACTACATTGCTGTTGTAATATATTAGTGAGATTAAGCTTAAACGTTAAGAGAAATATCACTGTTGTGATTATAGCTTTTCAGAAGCATTTGTAATACTCTTAGATTTAATTACATTAATTTGTAAGTAACTAGAGTGATCAAGTGTTGATCAGGATACTCTAGGAAGTCTTAGCTTGTGTCTAAGCAGTTGTAATTAGAGTGATCACGTGGTGGTCAGGATACTCTAAGAAAGTCTTAGCTTGTGTCTAAGCATTTGTTCCTAGAGTGATCAGGTTGTGATCAGGATACTCTAGAAGACTTAGTCGCGGACTAAGTGGAAAACCATTGTAATCTGTTGCGATTAGTGGATTAAATCCTCAGGTGAGGTAAATCACTCCGTAGGGGTGGACTGGAGTAGTTTAGTTAACAACGAACCAGGATAAAAATAACTGTGCATATTATTTTTATCGTTCAAGTTTTTAGACTACACTTATTCAAACCCCCCCTTTCTAAGTGTTTTTCTTTCCTTCAATTGGCATCAGAGCGCCGGTTCTAAGGTGCAAGCACTTAACCGTGTTTAGAAAAGATTCAAGAAGAGAAAAACGCTTCATTAAAAGATGGCTGGTGAAGTTCAAACAAATCCAACTGCATCTACATCTGGCTCTGCTGAGCAATACAACGGTAACAATGGTTATACTAGACCACCAGTATTTGATGGTGAAAACTTTGAATACTGGAAAGATAAACTGGAAAGTTACTTTCTTGGTCTGGATGCTGATCTATGGGATCTTCTGTTGGATGGTTACAAACATCCTGTTAAAGCTACTGGTGTAAGGCTCACAAGAAGTGAAATGACTGATGATCAAAAGAAAGAATTCAAAAATTATCACAAATGCAGGACTGTTTTGCTGAATGCTATCTCTCATGCTGAGTATGAGAAGATATCTAACAGGGAAACTGCCCATGATATATATGAGTCATTGAAAATGACCCATGAGGGAAATGCTCAAGTCAAGGAGACTAAAGCTCTTGCTCTAATCCAGAAATATGAAGCCTTCAAGATGGAGGATGATGAAGATATTGAGAAGATGTTCTCAAGATTTCAAACTCTAACTGCTGGATTGAGAGTTCTGGATAAAGGCTACACCAAGGCTGATAATGTAAAGAAGATTATCAGAAGCTTACCCAGAAGATATGGTCCAATGGTGACTGCATTCAAGATTGCCAAGAATCTGAATGAAGTTTCTTTGGAAGAGCTTATCAGTGCCTTGAGAAGCCATGAAATAGAGCTGGACGCAAACGAGCCTCAGAAGAAAGGTAAGTCTATTGCATTAAAATCTAATGTTAAAAAATGCACTAACGCTTTTCAGGCTAGAGAAGAAGATCCTGAAGAATCAGAATCTGAAGAAGAAGATGAACTGTCCATGATCTCCAGAAGGGTAAACCAACTCTGGAAGAGCAAGCAAAGGAAGGTCAGAGGCTTCAGAAGTTCAAAGAGATTTGAACGCGGAGAATCTTCTGGTGACAGAAGATCTGACAAGAAGAAGGCTGTCTGCTATGAGTGCAATGAGCCTGGACATTACAAGAACGAGTGTCCAAAACATCAGAAGGAGAATCCAAAGAAGAAGTTTCATAAGAAGAAAGGTCTTATGGCAACATGGGATGATTCTGAATCAGAATCAGAATCAGACTCTGAAGGAGAGCAAGCCAACTTTGCGCTGATGGCTACAGAAGATGATGGATCAGAATCTACATCAGAATCAGATTCTGAAGAGGTATTTTCTGAACTATCTAGAGAAGAGTTAGTTTCCAGTTTAACAGAACTTCTGGAACTCAAGGCTCATCTTAGTATCAAATACAAAAAGCTGAAAAAGCAGTTTGAATTTGAAACTAAGAAGCTGGAACTGGAAAATTCTGAACTGAAGGAAAAAGTTTTAAATCTATCCAAAGATAGTGGATCTCCTTCTGAAACAGAAAAATCCATTCCTAGCATGAATCATATTCTGAAAGAATATGACTCGAGCTTCAGAAAGTTCTTATCTAGAAGTATTGGCAGAAGTCATCTTGCTTCTATGATATATGGTGTTTCTGGAAACAGAAGGTTTGGTTTTGGCTATGAGGGTGATACCTCACATAAATTTGAACCTATTGATGATCTGAAGATCACATACAAGCCATTGTATGATCAGTTCAAATATGGCCATGCACATGATATTAGGCTCACTTCAAATGCACAAAAGTTTAGCACTGTTCACACCAAGAAGCTTGTGACACATCCTAAGAAATATCATGCTGACAAACCTAAAGAATATCATGTTGTTCCTCCTGTTAAACATTTTGCTAAACCCAAGTTCAATCAGAACTTGAGGAGAACTAACAAGAAAGGACCCAAGAAATTGTGGGTACCTAAGGAGAAGATAATTTCTGTTGCAGATATCCTTGGCGGCAAAGAGGACAAAAAGAAAAATGTCATGGTACCTGGACTCTGGGTGCTCGCGACACATGACGGGAAGAAGGTCTACATTCCAAGACCTGGTGCTTAAACCAGGTGGAGAAGTCAAGTTTGGAGGAGATCAGAAGGGCAAAATCATTGGCTCTGGAACCATAAGTCTTGGTAACTCTCCTTCCATAACTAATGTACTTCTTATTGAAGGATTAACGCATAACTTATTGTCCATAAGTCAATTAAGTGACAATGGTTATGATATAATCTTCAATCAAAAGTCTTGCAAGGCTGTAAGTCAGAAGGATGGCTCAATCCTATTTACAGGCAAGAGGAAGAACAACATCTATAAGATTGATCTTTCTGATCTTGAGAAGTAGAAGGTAACTTGTCTTATGTCTGTTTCTGAGGAGCAATGGGTCTGGCACAGAAGATTAGGACATGCTAGTTTGAGAAAGATTTCTCAGATTAACAAACTAAATCTGGTCAGAGGACTCCCAAATCTGAAATTCAAATCAGATGCTCTTTGTGAAGCATGTCAGAAGGGCAAGTTCTCCAAACCTGCATTCAAATCTAAGAATGTTATTTCTACCTCAAGGCCGTTAGAACTCTTGCACATTGATCTGTTTGGACCAGTCAAAACAGCATCTGTCAGAGGGAAGAAATATGGATTAGTCATCGTTGATGATTATAGCCGCTGGACATGGGTAAAGTTCTTGAAACACAAGGATGAGTCTCATTCAGTGTTCTTTGAATTCTACACTCAGATCCAATCTGAGAAAGAGTGCAAAATCCTAAAGGTCAGAAGTGATCATGGTGGTGAATTTGAGAACAAATTCTTTGAGGAGTTCTTCAAAGAAAATGGTATTGCCCATGATTTCTCTTGTCCTAGAACTCCACAACAAAATGGAGTTGTAGAGCGAAAGAATAGGACTCTACAAGAAATGGCCAGAACCATGATCAATGAAACCAATATGGCTAAGCATTTCTGGGCAGAAGCAATAAACACTGCGTGTTATATTCAGAATAGAATCTCTATAAGACCTATTCTAAATAAGACTCCTTATGAATTGTGGAAGAACAGAAAGCCCAACATTTCATATTTCCATCCTTTTGGATGTGTATGTTTTATTCTGAATACTAAAGATCATCTTGGTAAGTTTGATTCTAAAGCACAAAAGTGTTTCCTTCTTGGATATTCTGAACGCTCTAAAGGCTACAAAGTATACAATACTGAAACATTGATTGTAGAAGAATCAATCAATATCAGGTTTGATGATAAGCTTGGTCTTGAAAAACCAAAGCAGTTTGAGAATTTTGCAGATTGTGATATTGATATATCAGAAGTTGAAGAACCAAGAAGCAAAGCTGCAGAAGCTGGCAGTCTCAGAAGCAATGGATCAGAAGATCAAGTTGCTGCATCTTTAGAGAATCTGAGGATTTCTGAAGAGCCAACAGTCAGAAGATCACCTAGACTTGCATCAGCTCACTCAGAAGATGTGATCCTTGGGAAGAAAGATGATCCTATCAGAACAAGATCATTTCTTAAGAATGACAATCAGAAGCAGTGATCAGAATCAGAAGGCGTAAAGTCTATTCAAAATTTTACAGTTGTCACCTATTATCTGATGGTGAACACGTGTATGTACGGTTAGTACAAAGCGTGCAGTTGAAAAGACGCCGACCTAGGTAACTGTGTTAAATCATTTCATTTACTGTGTTCTCTCTCCTAATGTCATTTCTCATTAAATGCATAATGATTTCTTTTTTTTTCAAATCATTTAAATAACCCGCTTCATCTTCATTCCCTCTTTTTCTCTCTTTCTCTCTCTCTTGTGCATCCCCTTCGTTGCATTTTTTTTCAAACCCTAGTTTTTGATTTGATCTCAAAGCATAATCATCATGAACTCATCTTCTTGTTCATCGAATTCAAAAGAAAGGCTCACTTCTACACAGATCCTTCTACGCAAATATGAGTATGCTCCATTGAAAACATGCTTAATATCCACGAAAGAACTGGAAGTTCTATGTGAATCTGATGTGGACATCAACAACCTAAAAGCAAATGGCTTTAAGTGTGATACAAGAATCTTTGAGCAAGGATGGTCTAAGTATCTTGATAGATTGGTTGGTCCAATTTATCCTGAACTTGTGAAGGATTTCTGGGTACATGCAACGGTTACCCCAATTGCCATCATTTCATTCGTGCTAGGGCATGAAGTGGTTATCACTGAAAAGCTCATCAGGAAGCTGTACAATCTGAATGATGAAGAAGGTTGGTCTGGTTTTTGACATGCATCAGTTGATTGGTCTAAAGTTGAACAACAAATCTCTCAGACTTTTGGAATTGACTCTAATAACACAGGCACCTTAAGGCCGTTTTATAAAGTATGGGCTGAGATTATTCTGGGTTCCCTTCACCATAGAAAGAGGATGCTCTCCTCCTCCTACATCAGTCCGGATCACAAGTATACTCTTTTCTGCATTGGCAAAAAGACTGAGATCAACATCTCTCATATTCTGTTTGAGAATCTGAAGACTTCTATCTTTGAGTCAAGAGAAGACGGAAGGGCGAAGTACCCTCATATTCCAAGAACGACTATTCCTTTTGGAAGAATGATTTCAGACATTCTGATTGAAAGCAAAGTGCTGGACTCCATCAGAAAACTCAATGCGTCCCATTTTCTTGGAGTAGTTCAAGGTCCCATTTTCAATGGTGTGGATTTGTTCAGACTGGAACTCATTCAAAATGTACCTTCTGTGTGCACAAGCTTTCCTAACATCCTGTCAAGAAGAGTTGCTGTTGAAGGTTTTGCCTCTTTGTTTCAAAAAGAACTACATCAGGTTGTCAAGCTTTACCTGGACGATTGTGTTAGAAAGCAATCAGATATTGATCCTGCTTGGATCCGTGGCAGAGTACTTCCGTCCAAAGCTGATCTTCTGAAGAAGGATCAGAAGGAACTAAAGGCTAGGCTAAAAAGAAAAGCCCGAGAAGATGAGGTTAAGAAAGCCAAGAAGTTGAGAGTCACCTATGATCCTGACAAGGTGGACTCTGAAGAACGAAGGGAGAAAAGGATCAGAGATTCCTTTCGCAGAACCAGATCTTCTTCTTCTGTACAAATCTCCAAGAAGGTTTTTACTCCACCTCCTTCTGTCCCTAAACCATCTTTCCAATCACCTCCATCTGAACCAAAAGTAAACTTCACTTTACCAAATCCTTCTCCATCATCTTTCTCCTCTCCCATTCTAAACCCCACACCTCTAAGTATTCTTCCCCCAACTCCTTCTGATAAATCTTTCTCACCAATTCCCTTTACAAATACTCCATCCTCTTCTCAACCTATCCTTTCTGATATTCCATCCTCATCAATCATTCTCTCAAATATCCCTTCTTCCTCATCCACCGCACCTCCACCTTCTATATCCCATCCCTTACCTACCAGAAAATCCAAACCCTACTGTCTTCTCTACCCTGACTACAAATTCACCTTCAATCCGCCTGAACCTGAACCCTATACCTACCTGGAACTTTTCAGACATGAGGTGATTAGCAGTTTAGACCTTCTGAAGGATGCATTTCTAAATGGCTTGGATGATGTTTCTACAAGAAATCTCTGGAGAAGATTTCACAAGGATTTTCAAGTAGAAGCAATGGGAGTACAAAAAAGACTAGTGGCTGCTGCCCCTGGTTACCCTGGTTACCTTCTGGAGGATGATAATGGTATATACTACCATCCTCTCAGAAATTGTGTTGCTGCTGAGGAAAAGCCCTTTGTGGATGATTTGGAAGTAGCAAGATTGGCTGCTGCATTGGAAGCCAACCCTTGCAGGGAGATTGTGGTCTGGATACCTCAATATCCAGTTCTGCTCGGGGATTTCAAGACCCTCTTTGACTTTCTGAGGGAAAACCCTTCTAAGGAAGACCCAAGCTTGGTCATTCCAGAAGTTGTTGACCCACCAGAAGTTGAAGGTCCTTCTGCCCCCAGAAATCTAGCTGCCATTCTTCAGGCACTTGAGAATGGAGATTCTGAGATTCCAGCTGCAGAATATGAAGATGCTTCTATGCCAGAAGCAGATGCTGAAGATCATGTTGATGAAACCATTCCTGTTGAGGAAAATCCTGTAAATGATCTAACTATGGAAGCCACGGATCAGAATGCCATCCCTGTGGATAGAAGCTGTGAAGCTTCTTCTGATGAACCTTCCCGTCTTGCAAGGACTTTGGAAGTTCTTCAAAAAAACCAGGAAGAGCAAAGCTCAGTCAATGCTGAGTTTAGAGCTTTCATAGAGAAGCAGAATGAGCACAACAATGGGGTTCAAGAGATGCTGGCCAAGATCTTGTCAAGGCTAGGGTCGTCTTAGATTGAGTCTTTGTTGTTTTTGTTTTTGCTTTTGCTGCATCTATTTTGTGCATCTTGTCTTCCTTCTCTTCGTGTACTTCTGTACTTGTCTGTTTGAACTTCAATGAAAATCATCTTTTTTTTTTCTTCCGTGTGTTTCTTTTTGTTTTTATCTGAATCTTTTATGTTTTTGATGATATGACAAAAAGGGGGAGAAATATGTGATAAATGATTTGATTTAATCAGTTGCTTTACTAACAGAACTTGCAAAGTTCTATGCCTTAAGTTGTGTTGTTGCAGGAATCGAAGATTCAAGATCAACATAAGAAGCAACAAGATGAATCAAGTTCTTGGATTCTTGAAGCAAGCTGAGTGCTATGAAGTTTCAGAATCAGAAGCAAGAAGGAAGAATGTTCAGATATTCTGATGATAGAATATGATCTGAAACATTATGTCTATTTGTTCTGATACATTCTATATGGCTTATATGGCTCTGATACATATTATGTGTTCTGAAACATATTTTATGTTCTGATTCATTCATGCTGACTTTTGTCGTTTAGTTTTGTTCTGTAACATTTCAGGATGTAGAGATGCTCTGATGATGCTCTGGTACATTCAACAATGTTCTGATACAATCTAGCATGAAGTGATGTAAGAAGAAATTCAAGCTCTGAAGCTGTCCAAATGGAAGCAGGAATCAGAAGCTGTGAATGTTCTGAAGATCTAAAGAAATTCAAGTTCTGAAGCTGTCCGATGGAAGCAGAAGTCAGAAGCTGTGAATGTTCTGAAGATCAAAGAAATTCAAGTTCTGAAGCTGTCCGATGGAAGCAAAAGTCAGAAGCTGTGAATGTTCTGAGGATCTAAAAGAAATTCAATGTTCTGAAGCTGTCCTATGGAAGCAGAAATCAGAAGTCATGAATGTTCTGAAGATCAAGCACTGTGAACGTCTCTACCGAAATAATTAGGGAAGTCTTTTATTTATAAAATTCTTCTAGTATTAATTTCAGGGGGAGATTATTCATCTCAGGGGGAGACATATTCACATGCTTATGCTATAGCTGTGTAATTTGTCTTTAGCCGTCTGCTCTTTCTGATCGCAAATTCATATCATTTATATATGTTTTTGTCATCATCAAAAAGGGGGAGATTGTTAGAACAAGATTTGTTCTGATCAATATTCTTAGTTTTGATGATAACAAGGATATGAATTTTGTGTGAGATAATGTGGTACTCTAATACATTGCAATTTCCCTTTCAGGAAATATATAAAGAGTATGCACAAATCAGCGCTCAGAAGCTTTGTCTCAGAAGGTTCAGCATGCAACATCAGAACATGGTCTGGCAAGACATCAGAAGATGGTCAAGGCAGAATCAGAACATGGGTCTATGGAAGCATCAGAAGAACTTGAGATCAGAAGCAGAAGCACTGAAGTTCTCATGGTATCACGCTCAGAAGCACTTCAAGGTCAGAAGACGAGAAGATGCTATGCACCAAGCTGTTTGACTCTGATGATATTCAAATATTATATACACAAACATCAGATCAGAAGAAAGTACAGGTGGCAGGCTATGCTGACTGACAAAAGGAACGTTGAAAGCTATTAAAGGCAACGTCAGTAGACACAGCGTGAACAAGGCTCGAGGTAGTTGACAAAAGCGTGAAACATTAAATGCAATGCTGTACGGAATACGCAAAGCATTAAATGCGCCCAACGGTCATCTTCTCAAAGTGCCTATAAATATGAAGTTCTGATGAGAAGCAAGGTTACCAATTTCTGGACGATTTGCTAAACAATTAACTTGCTGAAACGCTGTTCAAACTCAAAGCTCAGAAACTTCATCTTCATCAAAGCTCACTACATTGCTGTTGTAATATATTAGTGAGATTAAGCTTAAACGTTAAGAGAAATATCACTGTTGTGATTATAGCTTTTCAGAAGCATTTGTAATACTCTTAGATTTAAGTACATTAATTTGTAAGTAACTAGAGTGATCAAGTGTTGATCAGGATACTCTAGGAAGTCTTAGCTTGTGTCTATGCAGTTGTAATTAGAGTGATCACGTGGTGGTCAGGATACTCTAAGAAAGTCTTAGCTTGTGTCTAAGCATTTGTTCCTAGAGTGATCAGGTTGTGATCAGGATACTCTAGAAGACTTAGTCGCGGACTAAGTGGAAAACCATTGTAATCTGTTGCGATTAGTGGATTAAATCCTCAGGTGAGGTAAATCACTCCGTGGGGGTGGACTGGAGTAGTTTAGTTAACAACGAACCAGGATAAAAATAACTGTGCATATTATTTTTATCGTTCAAGTTTTTAGACTACACTTATTCAAACCCCCCCTTTCTAAGTGTTTTTCTATCCTTCACATAACTATATATATATATATATATATATATATATATATATATATATATATATATATATATATATATCAGCATACATATACATTAGCCACACAGGAAATCAATTTCTGAATGTTCAGCCCGAACAACAGAAAACATCCACTAATGATCACATTATATTATTTCATCACATAACTCATATACAACACTTACATGTTTTTAACAACCATACACATCCATGAGTTTAGTACACAAGTGATCACACTCAATGCAACATGTTCTATAGCATAATTTATGAGTCTCAAAGACAAGGGAGGCGTTCGGTTCACTCTACGGAACTAAACTACTCTCGGGGGACTTATCGCACAAAATTCTATTTGCAATAACTAACTAATTGGCGTTTAAACGTGTCAAAGAACGACAATTTTATATTGTAGATAATTTTCCTAGATAGTACGTCTTACTAGCTTTCCAACGATATAAAGTATGCGTTAAACGGACTTACGAAACAGAAGTTATGAATTTTTGAAGTTTTGAAAAATCTGCCCCAACAGTGATGTAACCGGTTACATGAATCATGTAAACGGTTACATGACCAAAAAACTGCATTTTCACCCTTTTTCACACATGTAACCGGTTACATCAACCATGTAACCGGTTACATCGCTGACAGACCCAAAAATTATGTATTTTAAAGGTACTAACTCCAATTCTTCCCAATCCCAATCACTTCTAACATCCCAATACCATCCCAATTGTTTACATTACTAGTTCTTAACAGAAAATAAGCTACACATTCATATTCTAACATCATGCAACAAGAATATTTCACAATCAAACACACTTCCCCAATTTCATGCAATTCCCCTAAAACCCCAAGTTCCTAACTAATGGAACTCACCTTAGAGGAGATGATGATGGAGCTGAGCAGAAAGATGAAGATGATGAGGAGGTTAGGCTTTGGCAGAATTTGGTGCATGCAATGTGGGATTTGAGCTTGGACCTAAAATGGAGCTTTCCTCTTCTTCCTCCTTACACGTTTCTTTCCTCTTCCTCTACAAACCAGAATTTGTTCTTAATGGTCAAATACAACTCAAGCCAAACAATCCCTTAATTCTAATTTAGGTGGGCAAAGACAATAATACCCCTCTCCTACTCATTTAGTCAATCCTCCACAATTGGACTAGTTGAGTAGTTTAGTACCAATTATCCTCTAATGACTTTATCAAGTAATTACCAATAATTATTAGGTGATAATATTAATATCGGGTATTACACTATCGCACGGTTCCTATTTGGATTCACATTACACATCTATCAAATTATCATTCGTAAAGTTTTAATTCATTCTTCAATTGATTAATATTCACATAAGTACAAATATAGAATAATAATATGCTCCAACTTTTAATCATTGATCTGTACATATAATAAACCGTGAAGGATAGAAAAACACTTAGAAAGGGGGGGTTTGAATAAGTGTAGTCTTAAAACTTGAACGATAAAAATAAATTGCACAGTTATTTTTATCCTGGTTCGTTGTTAACTAAACTACTCCAGTCCACCCCCGCGGAGTGATTTACCTCACCTGAGGATTTAATCCACTAATCGTAACAGATTACAATGGTTTTCCACTTAACCCACGACTAAGTCTTCTAGAGTATCCTGATCACAACCTGATCACTCTAGGAACAAATGCTTAGACACAAGCTAAGACTTTCTTAGAGTATCCTGACCACCACGTGATCACTCTAAATACAACTGCTTAGACACAAGCTAATACTTCCTAGAGTATTCTGATCAACATTTGATCACTCTAGTTACATACAAATTAATGTAATCAATTCTAAGAGTATTACAAATGCTTCTGAAAAGCTATAATCACAACAGTGATATTTCTCTTAACGTTTAAGCTTAATCTCACTAATATATTACAACAGCAATGTAGTGAGCTTTGATGAAGATGAAGTTTCTGAGCTTTGAATTTGAGCAGCGTTTCAGCAAGTTAATTGTTAGCGAAATCGTCAACCTTGCTTCTCATCAGAACTTCATATATATAGGCGTTTGAGAAGATGACCGTTGGGCGCATTTAATGCTTTGCGTATTCCGTACAGCATTGCATTTAATGTTTCACGCTTTTGTCAACTACCTCGAGCCTTGTTCACGCTGTGTCTACTGACGTTGCCTTTAATAGCTTCCAACGTTCCTTTTGTCAGTCAGCGTAGCCTGCCACTTGTACTTTCTTCTGATCTGATGTTTGAGAATACAACGTTTGAAAATCATCAGAGTCAAACAGCTTGGTGCAAAGCATCTTCTTGTCTTCTGACCTTGAAGTGCTTCTGAGCGTGATACCATCAGAACTTCAGTGCTACTGCTTCTGATCTCAAGTTCTTCTGATGCTTCCATAGACCCATGTTCTAATTCTGCCTTGACCATCTTCTGATGTCTTGCCAGACCATGTTCTGATGTTGCATGCTGAACCTTCTGAGACAAAGCTTCTGAGCGCTGATTTGTGCATACTCTTTATATATTTCCTGAAATGGAAATTGCAATGTATTAGAGTACCACATTATCTCACACAAAATTCATATCCTTGTTATCATCAAAACTAAGAATATTGATCAGAACAAATCTTGTTCTAACAATCTCCCCCTTTTTTGATGATGACAAAAACATATATAAATGATATGAATTTGCGATCAGAAAGAGCAGACGGCTAAAGACAAATTACACAGCTATATCATAAGCATGTGAATATGTCTCCCCCTGAGATTAACAATCTCCCCCTGAGATGAATAATCTCCCCCTGAAATAAATACTCGAAGAACTTTAATAATAAAAGACTTCCCTGATTATTTCGGTAGAGACGATCACATAAGCTTCTGTCTTCTGATAATTCATAGCTTCTGACTTCTGCTTCCATTGAACAGCTTCAGAACTTGAATTTCTTTAGATCCCTAGAACACTCACAGCTTCTGATTCCTGCTTCCATTTAGGACAGCTTCAGAACTTGAATTTCTTTGATCTTCAGAACATTCACAGCTTCTGATTCCTGCTTCCATTTAGGACAGCTTCAGAACTTGAATTTCTTTAATCTTCAGAACATTCACAGCTTCTGATTCATGCTTCCATTTAGGACAGCTTCAGAACTTGAGTTTTCTGGATCTTTAGAACATTCACAGCTTCTGATTTCTGCTTCCCTCGGATAGCTTCAGAACTTTGAATTTCTTCTTACATCACTTCATGCTAGATTGTATCAGAACATTGTTGAATGTACCAGAGCATCATCAGAGCATCTCTACATCCTGAAATGTTACAGAACAAAACTAAACGACAAAAGTCAGCATGAATGAGTTAGAACATAAAATGTGTATCAGAACACAAAATATGTATCAGAGCCATATAAGCCATATAGAATATATCAGATCCAATAGACAATGTATCAGAGCAAATAGACAATGATTTGGATCATATTCTATTATCAGAATTTCTGATCATTCTTCCTTCTTGCTTCTGATTCTGAAGCTTCCTAGCACTCAACTTGCTTCAATAATCCAAGAGCTTGATTCATTTTGTTGCTTTTTATGTTGATCTTGAATCTTTGATTCCTGCAACAACACAACTTAAAAACATAGAACTTTGCAAGTTCTGTTAGTAAATGTGGAGCCTTTTTACTCGGTAACTGATAATATTAATCAGATCATTTATCATATATTTTCTCCCCCTTTTTGTCATAACATCAAAAAGCATAAAAGATTCAGATGTAAAGCAAGAGACAAAAGGAAAGAAACATAAATAACTTTTCATTGATTTCAACAAGAAGGATTACAAAAGAGGAATGCAGGAAAACAGATGCAACAAGGAAAGAAAACTACAAAGACTTAAAGCCTAAGACTCTATCCTACGCAAAGACTGCGCAAACAACTCAAGAACCCTCTGGTCTTCAGTTTATTCAGCCATGAAAGCTTGAAAACTCTTCATGCCTGTCCAGACTAGAACCTCCACTGTAGGAGAGATCCAAGAGACCAAAGAGGAAGTGAGGGACAGTTCATAGACAGGGAGCTAATGTTGCAAACGGGCTCCAGTGACTCAAGAAGGTCTTCTTCCTTTGGATAAATGTTGATAACAGCATTGAAGAAGAGATCTGTCTTGAAAGAGACTTGGAGAGCCATCCCAAGATATGCTTCACATCCTGTAACTAATTAACCCTTCCATCCGTTCTTATTGAGTTGAAAGGATTCATGATGAACGCTAAGTTGAAGATGAATGAACTAGGGTTTATGCCAAAGAAAAACTTTGTTGGACAAGAGAGAAAAAGAAGGAGAAAGAGAGCCAAGACTTATTGAAAAAATGCAACGAAATGAAGGAATAAATAGAGGGAAAAAGAAGAGGGAAACGTTCGAGGAATATAAAAAAGAAAAGAAAAGAAGGACAATAAAAGAAATGATGAATGGCATTTAATGTAACATGACGAGAGGAGAGATAATAATGACAAAAGACGAGATTTGCACAGATACCTAAGTAGACGTCCCCTCAACTGCATGCACGCTTGTCCAGAAATAGTGAACACGTGTTTACCATCTGGATAGCCAGTTATAGCTGTTTTGCTTTAAAAGAGATTCTGAATCAACTTAGACAATGAAACGTTAGTAATAACTGAATCACAATTTCTAATTGATTTCAATCAGAACTTCTTAAAAAAATCCAATTTCATTTCAGAAGATACTCATACATAAGATCTTCTCATCTTCTCATTCTGGGCATAAATCCATACTGATATTCTTCAGAATGAACTTAAACCTATCTTCAGCAAGGGGTTTTGTAAAGATATCAGCCCATTGATGGTCTGTATCCACAAAGTTTAAAGATATAACACCCTTCTGAACATAGTCCCTTATGAAATGATGTTTAATCTCAATATGTTTAGCTTTTGAATGTAAAATAGGATTCTTAGATAAACATATAGCAGAAGTATTATCACAGAAAATAGGAACGTTACTCTCATATATCTGATAATCTTCCAGCTGACTTCTCATCCAGAGCATTTGTATGCTACAACCAGCAGCAGCAACATATTCTGCTTCTGTTGTTGAGAGGGCAATAGTAGCTTGCTTCTTGCTGTACCATGAGATCAGATGACTTCCAAGAAATTGAAAACTTCCAGAAGTGCTCTTTCTTTCTATTCTATCTCCAGCATAGTCAGCATCACAGAATCCTACTAAGTTGTAGTCTTTAGATCTTCTGTAAACTAAACCAACATTAGTAGTACCTTTCAGATACCTTAGAATTCTTTTAACCGCTGTTAAATGAGATTCTCTTGGATCTGATTGGAATCGAGCACACAAACAAACACTAAAGAGAATGTCAGGTCTAGAAGCAGTTAGATATAGAAGAGATCCAATCATACCTCTGTACAACTTCTGATCTACCTTCTTACTTACCTCATCCTTACCCAGTACACATGTTGGATGCATAGGAGTTTTGGCTTCTTTGCTTTCAGAAAGATTAAACTTCTTCAGAAGTTCTTTCACATACTTCGTTTGATGAACATAGGTTCCATCGGAAGTTTGGTTGATTTGAATCCCAAGGAAATACTTGAGTTCTCCCATCATGCTCATTTCAAATTCAGCCTGCATAGACTCAGCAAACTCCTTTCCAAGTGTAGCATTAGATGTTCCAAAGATAATATCATCAACATATATTTGACAAATTAAAATATCCTTTTTAAATGTTTTACAAAAGAGAGTAGTGTCCACTTTTCCTCTAGTGAAATCATTTTCCAGAAGGAAAGAACTCAAACGTTCATACCAAGCTCTGGGAGCTTGTTTCAATCCGTATAATGATTTCTTTAATTTGAAAACATGATTTGGAGACATGGAGTCTTCAAAACCAGGAGGTTGGTGAACATAAACTTCTTCATCTATATAACCATTTAAGAAGGCACTCTTGACATCCATCTGATAAAGAGTGATGTTGTGTTGAGTGGCAAAAGAAATTAATAGACGAATAGATTCTAACCTGGCCACTGGTGCAAAGGTTTCTGTATAATCAATCCCTTCTTGCTGACTATAACCCTGAGCAACCAGTCTGGCTTTGTTTCTTACCACTTCACCTTTGTCACTTAGCTTGTTTCTGAAAACCCACTTAGTACCGATGATGTTAAATTCTTTTGGTCTAGGAACCAAGTCCCATACATCATTCCTTGTAAAATGATTTAGTTCTTCTTGCATGGCAATTATCCAGTCTGGATCTTCTAGAGCTTGATCAACAGAAGTTGGCTCGATCAAAGAAACAAGACCTAATTGACATTCTGCATTGTTCTTAAGGAATGCCCTTGTTCTGATAGGATCATCTTTCTTTCCAAGGATCACATCTTCTGAATGAGCTGAGGCAAGTCTAGGTGATCTTCTGATAGTTGGTTCTTCAGAAATCCTAAGATTCTCTAAAGATGCAGCAACTTGATCTTCTGATCCATTGCTTCTGAGACTGCCAGCTTCTGCAGCTTTGCTTCTTGATTCTTCAACTTCTGATATATCAATATCAAAATCTGCAAAATTCTCAAACTGCTTTGGTTTTTCAAGACCAAGCTTATAATCAAACCTGATATTGATTGATTCTTCTACAATCAATGTTTCAGTATTGTGTACTCTGTAGCCTTTAGAGCGTTCAGAATATCCAAGAAGGAAACATTTTTGTGCTTTGGAATCAAACTTACCAAGATGATCTTTAGTATTCAGAATAAAACATACACATCCAAAAGGATGGAAATATGAAATGTTGGGCTTTCTATTCTTCCACAATTCATAAGGAGTCTTATTTAGAATAGGTCTTATAGAGATTCTATTCTGAATATAACACGCAGTGTTTATTGCTTCTGCCCAGAAATGCTTAGCCATATTGGTTTCATTGATCATGGTTCTGGCCATTTCTTGTAGAGTCCTATTCTTTCGCTCTACAACTCCATTTTGCTGTGGAGTTCTGGGGCAAGAGAAATCATGGGCAATACCATTTTCTTTGAAGAACTCCTCAAAGAATCTGTTCTCAAATTCGCCACCATGATCACTTCTGACCTTTATGATTTTACACTCTTTCTCAGATTGAATCTGAGTGCAGAATTCAAAGAACACTGAATGAGACTCATCCTTGTGTTTCAAGAACTTTACCCATGTCCAGCGGCTATAATCATCAACGATGACTAATCCATATTTCTTCCCTCTAACAGATGCTGTTTTGACTGGGCCAAACAGATCAATGTGCAAGAGTTCTAATGGCCTTGAGGTAGAAACAACATTCTTAGACTTGAATGCAGGTCTGGAGAACTTGCCCTTCTGACATGCTTCACAAAGAGCATCTGATTTGAATTTCAGATTTGGGAGTCCTCTGACCAGATTTAGTTTGTTAATCTGAGAAATCTTTCTCAAACTAGCATGACCTAATCTTCTGTGCCAGACCCATTGCTCCTCAGAAACAGACATAAGACAAGTCACCTTCTGCTTCTCAAGATCAGAAAGATCAATCTTATAAATGTTGTTCTTCCTCTTGCCTGTAAATAGGATTGAGCCATCCTTCTGACTTACAGCCTTGCAAGACTTTTGATTAAAGATTATGTCATAACCATTGTCACTCAATTGACTTATGGACAATAAGTTATGAGTTAATCCATCTACTAGAAGAACATTAGAAATAGAAGGAGAGTTACCAGACTTTATAGATCCTGAGCCAATAATTTTGCCCTTCTGATCTCCTCCGAATTTCACTTCTCCAGCAGATTTAAGCACCAGGTCTTGGAACATAGACCTTCTTCCTATCATGTGTCGCGAGCATCCAGAGTCCAGGTACCATGACATGTTGTGCTTTTCCTTCTTTGCAGCCAAGGATATCTGCAATAGGAATAATCTTTTCCTTAGGTACCCACATCCTCTTGGGTCCTTTCTTGTTAGTTCTCCTCAAGTTCTGATTGAACTTGGGTTTAGCAAAATATTTAGCAGGAGGAACAGTATGATACTTCTTATTCTGAGTTCCATGATATTTCTTAGGTTGTGTCACATGCTTCTTGGTGTGTGTTGTGTGAAAACTTTGTGCATGTGATGTGTGCTTAATATCATGGGAGTGGCCAAATTTAAATTGGTTATACAGAGGCTTGTATGATATTTTCATATCATCCACAGATTCAAGCTTGTATGGGATTTCACCCTCATAACCAATGCCAACTCTCTTGTTCCCAGACACAGCATATATCATAGAAGCTAGCTGACTTCTGCCAATACTTCTAGATAAGAACTTCCTGAAACTTAAATCATATTCTTTCAGAATATGATTCAGACTGGGAGTGGATTTTTCTGAATCAGAAGGAGATCCAACATTATTGGATAATTTTAAAACTTTTTCTTTTAATTCAGAATTTTCCAACTCAAGCTTCTTAGTTTCAAATTCAAATTGCTTTTTCAGCTTTTTGTATTTGATACTAAGATGAGCTTTTAATTCAAGAAGCTTTGTTAGACTGGAAACTAACTCTTCTCTAGATAGTTCAGAAAATACCTCTTCAGAATCTGATTTTGATGTAGATTCTGATCCATCATCTTCTGTCGCCATCAGCGCAAAGTTTGCCTGCTCTCCTTCAGAGTCTGATCCTGATTCTGATTCAGAATCATCCCATGTTGCCATAAGACCTTTCTTCTTATGAAACTTCTTCTTGGGATTCTCCTTCTGAAGTTTTGGACACTCGTTCTTGTAATGTCCAGGCTCATTGCACTCATAGCAGACAGCCTTCTTCTTGTCAGATCTTCTGTCACCAGAAGATTCTCCTCGTTCAAATCTCTTTGAACTTCTGAAGCCTCTGAACTTCCTTTGCTTGCTCTTCCAGAGTTGGTTTACCCTTCTGGAGATCATGGACAGTTCATCTTCTTCTTCAGATTCTGATTCTTCAGGATCTTCTTCTCTAGCCTGAAAAGCGTTAGTGCATTTTTTAACATTAGATTTTAATGCAATAGACTTACCTTTCTTCTGAGGCTCGTTTGCGTCCAGCTCTATTTCATGGCTTCTCAAGGCACTGATAAGCTCTTCCAAAGAAACTTCATTCAGATTCTTGGCAATCTTGAATGCTGTTACCATTGGACCCCATCTTCTGGGTAAGTTTCTGATAATCTTCTTTACATGATCAGCCTTGGTGTAGCCTTTATCCAGAACTCTCAATCCAGCAGTTAGAGTTTGAAATCTTGAGAACATCTTCTCAATATCTTCATCATCCTCCATCTTGAAGGCTTCATATTTCTGGATTAGAGCAAGAGCTTTAGTCTCCTTGACTTGAGCATTTCCTTCATGAGTCATTATCAAGGACTCATATATGTCATGGGCCGTTTCCCTGTTAGATATCTTCTCATACTCAGCATGAGAGATAGCATTCAGCAAAACAGTCCTGCATTTGTGATGATTTTTGAAATCTTTCTTTTGATCATCAGTCATTTTGCTTCTCGTGAGCCTTACACCAGTAGCTTTAACAGGATGTTTGTAACCATCCAACAGAAGATCCCATAGATCAGCATCTAGACCAAGAAAGTAACTTTCCAGTTTATCTTTCCAGTATTCAAAGTTTTCACCATCAAATACTGGTGGTCTAGTATAACCATTGTTACCGTTGTATTGCTCAGCAGAGCCAGATGTAGATGCAGTTGGATTTGTATGAACTTCACCAGCCATCTTTTACTGAAGCGTTTTTCTCTTCCTGAATCTTTTCTAAACACGGTTAAGTGCTTGCACCTTAGAACCGGCGCTCTGATGCCAATTGAAGGATAGAAAAAAACTTAGAAAGGGGGGGTTTGAATAAGTGTAGTCTTAAAACTTGAACGATAAAAATAAATTGCACAGTTATTTTTATCCTGGTTCGTTGTTAACTAAAATACTCCAGTCCACCCCCGCGGAGTGATTTACCTCACCTGAGGATTTAATCCACTAATCGTAACAGATTACAATGGTTTTCCACTTAGCCCACGACTAAGTCTTCTAGAGTATCCTGATCACAACCTGATCACTCTAGGAACAAATGCTTAGACACAAGCTAAGACTTTCTTAGAGTATCCTGACCACCACGTGATCACTCTAAATACAACTGCTTAGACACAAGCTAAGACTTCCTAGAGTATTTTGATCAACACTTGATCATTCTAGTTACTTACAAATTAATGTAATCAATTCTAAGAGTATTACAAATGCTTCTGAAAAGCTATAATCACAACAGTGATATTTCTCTTAACGTTTAAGCTTAATCTCACTAATATATTACAACAGCAATGTAGTGAGCTTTGATGAAGATGAAGTTTCTGAGCTTTGAATTTGAGCAGCGTTTCAGCAAGTTAATTGTTAGCGAAATCGTCAACCTTGCTTCTCATCAGAACTTCATATATATAGGCGTTTGAGAAGATGACCGTTGGGCGCATTTAATGCTTTGCGTATTCCGTACAGCATTGCATTTAATGTTTCACGCTTTTGTCAACTACCTCGAGCCTTGTTCACGCTGTGTCTACTGACGTTGCCTTTAATAGCTTCCAACGTTCCTTTTGTCAGTCAGCGTAGCCTGCCACTTGTACTTTCTTCTGATCTGATGTTTGAGAATACAACGTTTGAAAATCATCAGAGTCAAACAGCTTGGTGCAAAGCATCTTCTTGTCTTCTGACCTTGAAGTGCTTCTGAGCGTGATACCATCAGAACTTCAGTGCTACTGCTTCTGATCTCAAGTTCTTCTGATGCTTCCATAGACCCATGTTCTGATTCTGCCTTGACCATCTTCTGATGTCTTGCCAGACCATGTTCTGATGTTGCATGCTGAACCTTCTGAGACAAAGCTTCTGAGCGCTGATTTGTGCATACTCTTTATATATTTCCTGAAATGGAAATTGCAATGTATTAGAGTACCACATTATCTCACACAAAATTCATATCCTTGTTATCATCAAAACTAAGAATATTGATCAGAACAAATCTTGTTCTAACAAACCGAACATCGGAATCTCTAACTTCAATTATATAAAACAGAAGGAAAAGAAAAATTTAAAAGATGACATCAAAATTAACAGTCTATGGCGGATATCTCATAGATACGTTCATATTTACCGGTAAGAGTATTAACAATGGAGTAAAAAATGATTTATGTAGTTGTAACTCGGTGGGAGAACTGACTTTTAAAAATGTTGCGATAGCAAGAGTCGCCACCGACTTTTATTTTATCCAGTTGGAAAGGAAAAAAGAACAAGAAAGACCTTTGAAAGATTTTGAGTTCGGGGGGTAGGTTATACAGAGGGAAGGTGTAAGCACCCTTTGTATCCATGGTTATCCATGGGCTCTTAATTTCTTAGCTCACTTTGTTTTGAATTGTTTGATTTGTGTGTAGTGTGTGTTTAGAAAAGATTTTTGAATAAGGACTTTAACTTGTAAATAAGTGTAGCCTTTTGGAAATCGTTTTGAAAAGAGAGTGTAAAAAGCATTTTGAATTTTGATTTGATTGTGAGCAAGCAGTTAAGAGCACCTACCCTAAGTTTAATGTCTTTCTGTTCTTTAAGATTTTCGTTTGAAAGGACTATCCATACCATAAGAAGGGTAGGTAGTCTTTTCATTGGATTTTGAAAAGGGTCATCGAGAATTATCGTTCGCCATAAGGCTATCCATACCATAAAGAGGGTAGGAAGTCTTAGGGAAGGATATAATAGTCATTTTAGGTAACCAATAAGGATACCTTAGCATTCGAAAGGGACGATCATCATCTTATCGTAGGCAACCTCGAGGGACAAGATCATATACATTTGTAGGCAACATCGAAGGGACTTATGATCTTTGATGATGATAATGAACTGAGGGCAACAATTGCTAAGGCATCCTCGTATCCGAGGGATTTGACTATTTTTAATCGAAAGGCAGCATAAAAGAGGTTACCTCAAAGGTGTGTGGGTGCATCAATCACGTGACTCAGTTCGGATATTTTATCTTGTATTAGTGATCTAGATTCAGTTAATAGTATTGCCACTCCCTATTATTACTAACCATGCAGTATAATAGCAGTTATAATTTGCGGAAACGTAAAGGTCCAATGCTATTATAGGGCTTCGGGATTAGGGGGATTACAATAAAATCCTGTCGGGGGAGTGCGGAAAGTAAAGTGCGAGGAAAAAAGCCTAATTACTATTACATCAAAAATAATTAACGACCTATGCACCTTCTAGAATTTAAATAAAGCACATAAAATATTAATCACGCATGCGACAATCAAGGAGTTTGAGATGAGAAGAGAAATCGAGAGATCGTGCGTTCAAGAAATTAGGGTTAAAAGGTAGAAACCTAACTAATTTAATTAACTAAACTAAAAAAGTATAAATTAATTTAGTTAAATCCTAAATCGAAATTAACTAATTAATTATTAGTTTAAAACCTAATTAAGTAATTAAATCGGCTAGAAAATCTAATTAGTCGAACTAATCGTCTTGGTTAATTAATTTTGGCTAAAGAACCTAATTAACTAAATTATTTATCCTAATTAACTAAATTATTTATCCTAATTAACTAAATTATCTATCCTAATTAACTAAATTATTTAATTGATTAAGTGGTGATAAAAAAATAACAAAAAAAAGGAAAAGAAATAGGAAGTAAAAACCAAACACAAAGTAAAATTGGAAAAAAGGGGTCGCTGGAATCCTATAGGGACAACTTCTGAGGGTCCATCGTGAAGGAGCATTCCATGGTCGATGGATCTAAGTCCATGATGATCTGACGGTCGAGTGAAGGCGGTGTACCACGCACATGCGTTGATCTACAACGCTGGATCTGCAAGCAAATAATTCACAAAAAATATTGTCTGCGCCTGGGTTTGAACCCAGGACGTGAAGCTCGATTCCCACTTCTCTTGGCCAGTTTAACTGCGTTATGTAAGCTATTAATGTATTGCACGCGTAAACATAAATAAAAAACAAATAATGAATGGAAAGTTCAAAAAAGGAGTCAACTCTGGGCCCACGTGTTCCGAGCAAGCCAATGAAACAGGGAGAGAGACTCTTGAGTGTTTAACCAACCAATCATGCTTTTGCGCGCGAATTCATGGGTCCCTGGGCTTTCAAATAGACCAATCGCAAGTCTCCTTTGTGCCACGCCGTTTGCAGGCTGGTCAGCGCTGCCGTGAGTGGTTGAGACCACCATCTTCTCCGATGGTGCGTTTCTGTAACCTATAAAATAGCAAAAATAAAAGAACAAAAACTACCCTACCCCCTTAATTTGGGGTCTACGAATCCGATGGTGGTGCCCTGTTTCCCTGAAAAAAGCCTGTAGAGTGAGTTTCGAAAAAGACAAACCGAATTACCCTAACAATGGTAATACCCTATTCATGCGTTCAAGCTTGCATGTAAGGCATCAAAGATATTCTAAACAGGTACATGAAGTGATATGGGCGAGCAAAATTAATCCATAATGCATGAATTTAAAGAATCGAAATAGAAGATTTTACCAAACCGTTGTAGCTCCGTTGACACGTTATAGGAGGTTCTGGACTCGTGTGGTGGTATGGATTGACTCCTGGAGGCTTTAGGAGATTGTTTGAATGCTTAGAATCACCTGAATCTGGCTGGGAAGAGGGATACGAAATCTTAACTTATGTGATGTTTTGTAACTTGCAAACCCTAGTCCTTGGCCTTCTAGTTTTCGCCCCCTACTAGTTTAACTGAGTTGAGAATATATAAAGGAAGGAATTAGGGTAAGAATCTGGTCCAAAGAATAAGTCATTTGATTGGAAAAAAATTGAAAAAGATTTAGTTCATATATGATTTAAATCATCCTATTTTTGTTTCGATCAATTCCCAATCAAATATTTTCGATCTTGCCAGCTTTCAATAACTATATTGGACCTCAAGGATGCTAAAAAACAAATCTTGTACTCATTGATTTAGTTTTTGCATTTTATTTTAATTAAAATTGAATTAAATTGAATTAATTCAAGAATAAATCAAATAAATGTGATCATGTCGTGCCAATGGGCTTTGAGGACTCTTTGCTATGTTAGAAACAAGTTTGAGTTAAAGAAATATGGACCCATTTGCAAGGAAATCCATTTTGGTCCCTATTTGCTTCATGTGTTTCATCAAGAATTTGCCAACTTCAACAAGTCATAACTCATTCAATATTTATCATATGGAGATGATCTGGGACTTTTTGGAAATCGCAAGATGTCCTCTACAAGTCAATTTGGATCCTTTTTTGCATTTGAGAATTTTATCTTGATGATATTAGCTTTGACAAAAAACTGCTTTTGGTTGACTTTCAAAAAGGACCTCTAATGTTTTGGCTCATATCTCCCAAATGAAGCATTTTTGGCCTTGGCTTTAGAGAGACTAAGTTGTATAGAATTCAATTTCCTTCAAAATAGGCTATTGTTGGAAAATTTCTTATGTTTCATGTGAAAGTTATGGGTTGACTTTTTAGGTCAAAAACCCTAATTTAGAAACTGAGTTTTGTTGATTTCTGAACATTCCTTGATGAATCATGATCAAACCTTGATCAAATGATGAATGTTACTTCAAAATATTGATGTGGACCAAAAATCAGGAGTTTTGACTGTGATTTGACCATAGTTGACTTTTAGGTCAAACTAATCGACTGTTGAATGTCTGAGCAATTGACTGAGCAGTCTTGGGAACTGAAGCTTGAATTTTGTCATAGAGATAGTTTGAAACCTAAGGAGTCATATGAAGTCCATTGGAGACCTTGATTTATCCTTTTTCACCAAGAAATTCAAAACCCTAGTTTAGGAGCCTTTGATTAGGAGAGTGTGTACTCAGTTAAGTCTTGAGCTTTTGATACTGGGATGAGTCTTGCATAAAAATATGGTGGACAAATTTTGGAGTATAACAGTAGTGAATTAATATATATGTTCATATATATTAAGAATTTTAAATACTTTTATTAGTTTAACAATTTTAATTTAATTAAAAAAGAAAATATATAAATGGAAGGATAGCGATGGTTAAAAAATATATATAAAAACTACATAAATTAAGTTGTCTAGGTATGTCAAGAATGTATATTTTATTAGAAAAAAATAAAAGAAATAAGTAGTCATCTACTTGTGCAATGTTTGCACATGTCACACATTATCGTTATAAATAATAAATAAATATAATATAGTGATGGTTAATATATATATATATATATATATATATATATATATATATATATATATATATATATATATATATATATATATATATATATATATATATATATATATATATATATACGTCAAATTAAGTAGTATCGACCCGTCGAAAATGTATATTTTAGTAGAAAAAATAAGAAAGCAATTAAGTAGTCATTTACTTGTGCGTTCGTGCAGGTCACACAATATCGATATAAATAAAAAATAAATATAGTATAATGATGGTTAAGAAATAATTTTTTACAAATATACAAAAGGTTCATATAGTATAAATTTACTTAAGTAAAAATATAGTGTGAATATAAAATTCATATAGTATGAATTTACATAAGCAAAAATACAATATGAATTTATTCATCTTTTTTATAAATATTTAATACACAATAAAATAAATTGAATATAAAGAATAAAATTTTTTGTGTTTTACATAAGAAAATTATGTTTTTCATACATCATGATTGTCTCATGTTTTTTTATTAAAACAAACATTATAGCAATTTTCAGCATAAACATTACCATTTTGTCATTAAAATAATATAATTTGCATAGGTATATAATTATGGATAATTTTAATGTGCATATTCCTAATACTAAATTTTAATATTTCATAAATATTAAGTTATATGTTAGCTTTAAACTAAAACCTATTTTAATATGGATTTATTCAATAAAGTTCAGTGATGTATAAAATAAAATATTTTTTTTTTATTATCAACATTTATATCAAAACAAATTTAAAAAATTAAATTAAATCGAATTTCTTTAATTAAAGAATTAATATTTATGTTTTGAAATTCAAAAATCAAAAGTGTCAATGTTTGACAACTTTCTTTAATGTAATTAGATATGATTTTAATGTTTAAAGAAAATACATAAAAATTATTTGATAATTGTTACTTTATTATTTTCGTAATTTTGAGGATTTAAATTAACATTATTTCAAATATTTTAATATAATAGGGTCAAAATTTTTTCCGTTTTAGATCAAAACAAAGTTTAAAAAATTAAATTAAATTAAATTTCATTAATTAAATAATCATTGTTTATACTTTAAAATTCAAAAATCAAAATAATAAAAACACCAAATAGATTATCCATTAATTACATTTCACAATTCACCTCCTCTTGTGTTTGAAATCACTTGTTCAATATTATCTATCAAATAGATTATCACATTGAAAACGAGAGTTGAACCTACGATTTTTTAATTAGACCACCATCATACCAACCAAGTCAATTTCGATTGACAAATACATTAATAATATAAAAATATTCTTTTAATATTAGTTTTTTTTATTGAAATATTTATTAGTATGATAGTAGTACTACAAAAGAAGTATGAATGACACTTATATGACATAAATGATGGGGTTCTGAATAGTAATGGAAGCAGGTGAGGTTTTGAATGAGGATGCATGCAACTTTTTATAATTTAATGAAATATCACCTGGCTGGCTTTTATTCCTTTTAGCTAGACTGAGTAGTAACCATCTTCATGTTAAGGTGATACATTTATATTTGCTTTAATGCAGATACTGACACCCCAATACCCGAATGAATGTATTTAAACAGGACGTACAACACGCAAAGAAATACAAATGGTAGAAAAAGTAACAACCATCACTTTCATACTCTTAGAGTCTTAGTCTTAGTAACTCTAATTTTAAGTTGTGAAAGTGTTTACGAATGAAATTCATGTTGCTAATAAATTTTTTTATTAATTAATAATCATAAAAACACCACAAAATGACAATGAGTATGTTTAGAAATAAGATTTAGGATCATATAGTAAATGAATCAATCATAACTTTAATAGAATGAGTTTTATAAGTAATTTGATATAAGAGAATATTTATATCAAACTATTTTATTATATTGGTGAAAAACAGATAGAGGTTAAGTTTTGTATTGAAGTGAACTGCAGGGCCGGCTCAACTTGTTTAGAGGTTTAAAGCAAAATTTTAAAGTGAGACCTTTAAAATATATTTTAAAATATTAATTTTATGATTGTTAAGAGTTGAACTCAAAACCAAAAAAAAAAGAGGCCTATATTTTACTAACTCAGGTACAATAATATATGTAATTCAAGTATCATTATATATTTTTATAACTAAATAAAAAAAATTTGAGGCATTTTTAAGCCCAAACTTTTGAGACCTAAAACCCTAGCTTGAGTAGCTTGGCCCTTGAGCCGGCCTTAAAGTGAAGTGTTGCAACACCACAAAATAACACAAAATGTTCAATGAATTTAAAATGAATCATAGTCCAATAATTTATTGGAATCACAAACTCGAGCCTTTACTAGTAATTTATAATATTTGTCCAGAGCTATCTCAAATTAATTTTTTTTTTTTGAAATTTTGTGTTGATTATTCTCAATTTAACCATGAAAACACAAATAGAGGACATATTTAACTACAATCTAACCGTTATAAATATTTTATAAAATTTTATTTAACATATATTAACTACAATAAATTTAAAATTTTGTGTGGCAGTCTATCTTAGATACCTTCAATTATGTCATGATTGCATAATATTTACTTACTCATAATATTGGTTACCTACAATATTTATTTATCACTTTATTACTTGTTTATTACTATTGATGACTCTCAATGTCGACATTGATCAGATAGTTATTACTACTTTCTTTATAGAAAATTCATTCTCTTATTAGTATTCAATGAAGTACTTTAATCAGATCTTCAGACAGGTTCCTGTCTTTTTTTTACACATTAAACACTTCTATATTTTTAATGTTAGAATTCTAATATTAGTGTAAATAGTATAACATGTTTGTCTTTTAGGGCGTGTAAAGCAGACCACCGCACATAACCTCAAATTTATCAGAATTAAATTATACTTAAATAAGATCTCATAAAATATTTGTTAAATTAAATAGTGAGTATATAAGACTCTATTTTTCTATTGTTAAACTGTGGGTCTCCAAAAACTTTAAACGGCTCTAATTTATAAAGGAAAAAATCAAAATAAATTGAGAAGACATCAAACACCACTAAAAATAGTTGAAATAATTAACAATGATAAACAAGACATAAAACTAATCTCTAATTGTCATAAACGTACACTAAAATTGAAGATCAATTTTTTTTTTTCATCCTTAATTCATCTAGATAATTCAACAACAGCTAGCTAGTACTAGAAATTTAGAGAAGAAATCAAGTTAGCAATAATACTAAGAAACATCTCGATGACTTTTGTTTAGTTAATTACCATTATATCCTCCACCTCCCAACATTCCATTCCAAAATCCACTTGTATAACCTTGTTGATCTCCCTTAATACTATTCTGATCCAAACCCAATATTGGGTTATCATTGCTACAAACCCTTCCTTCATTTGCATAACCATTTCCACCAATCCCATCCAAACAGAAATTCATTGGCACTTGCTTAAAATCTTGCAAAGGAAACCCAACATTAGTGCCTTGAAGTTGAACAGGCATAAAAGAATGAAACCCCCTTGAGCTTGAAGAATTTATCCCAGTAAGAACCTCCATTGCTGGAAAATTGTGACAAGAAGCAGCAGTACTGAAATCCAAATTCAGATCTTGTCCTTTTCCATGATGGTTTGGATTTTGAGAACTAGGAACAAGAATACTAGGTACTAGGTTTTTTGTTTCATTTGGAACAAGAATACTAGGTACTAGGTTTTTTGTTTCGTTTGGAACAAGATTAGAGGAAGTTCTCATGACTTTGTTGTTTTTTCTTGTTCCACCCCCAACAGGAATGTTTCGAATGGTTCCACCTTGAGTCCAGTACCTTCTACATGTTTTGCAGTAGTATCTTGGTTGAGTTAAGCTGTAGTTGTTGTAGTAACAGAATTTTGTGTTGAGTGAATTGCACCTTGGACAGTTAATAGCTTGTTTTTCTGGCCTTGGTTTCTTTTCAGTTGTGTTTGTGGCTAGTGGCTTCACCGTAATCTCCTTCAATAAAAAAATGATTAAAGAAATATATGAAAAGAAGAGATTAAGAATTGTTGGAGGTCTTTATGGAAAAAGCAAAAAGAAAAAGTAAGAAAGTGAAAGAAAAAATATATATGGAAAATCTTGAGATTTTGTAAAGAGAAGTGCATGGATTAGTTAATTTATTACCTGAGGCCATTGAGTTGTGTCCATGGATTGATGATGATGATCAAAGGATGGTGAAGATGATACTCAAAAAAAGTTGAGAGAGAGAGAGATGATGAGAGTTGAAAGGTTGTGTAGGAAAAGGGAATGTTTTTGAGAGGAATGTGAGTGGGGTGGTATACTATGTGAACGGTTGGATTGCTTTACTTTTTCCAACTTTATACTCAATTTATAGCATTTTGGATTAGCTTTTGTAAGACCCGGAATCAATTTTAGAGGTGTAGAATTGATTCTGGCTAATTCAGAAGTGTTTGTTTTATCAAAAGTAGAATTGATTAGGGTTCCAAAATTGATTCAACTTGAAGTTAGAATTTGTAGCTTCTACCTCTAGAATTGATTATGAGTGATTTTTACACTAAAATTATTTGTTCAACTCAATTTTACATAAATATATCCACACATAAATCAATTCTGCCAAACTCAATTCAGTTAAAATCAATTCTACCAAACTTAATTCTACTAGAATCAATTTTATAAACAAAATAAACTAGATATATAATTTATTCAATAAATTTAAAATGTTAAAATTTGCTTATAATAAAGAAGCCAACATGCATGATGGATTTATTACTTAAATTAATTTTTATTAATGGGTCATCTTCTCACCTATAAGACATAAATATGTTTTCTTTTGTATTTGTGAATATCAAGAACTTCGAAAAGGAATATGTTAAATACTTCAATATAAATTTCTCTATAACATCTGGTATTTATTATAGACAAAATTGACTTTCTTTTTCCAAATATATTAATTGTTTAATAATGACAAGGGAGTATATATATTAGTTGTACTAGACTCATTTTGTTAATTAAACTAGATTCATTTTTCAAATAAAAAATATTGCGATGATTCTCGCACTTAAAACACACCAAATAAACAAAAAGTCATAGTGGTAATAATTAGTGGACTTGAAATTAATCGATATAACGATATTACTTAGAAAGAGAGGTGGATCCATATATGCTTGCAATTCAGATCCTTTAATTTCATAATTTCAAATTTTCGATTGAAGGACAACTATTTTGCAACGTTAAAAAATCTCACATTATTTAAAAATCAAGGTGAAATATTATTTATATACAACATTCTTACATTTCAATTTCAATTTAAAAAGATACCTTTTATAAAAGACATAAATTTGATATAATCACGCATGCAAAACACTCAATATCTCGCGGTCGAAGTGGTCAATAAATTTGAAGGCAATTGAAACGATATTAAGTGTATGTTTAGTTTGACTTTTGGAAAGGCCAAAAATAATTCTAGAGATGTAAAATTGATTTTAACTGATTTTAAGATATTTGGTTAGATAAAAATAGAATTGATTTTGTTTCCATAATTGATTCTACTTGAAGTTAGATTTTTAGCTTTTGTTTCCAGAATTTATTGTGGATGATTTTTACACTATAATTTATTATTCAACTCACTTTTACATAAATGTATTCAAATATAAATCAAATTTACTAAACTCAATTATGATAAAATTAATTCTACTAAACTTAATTATGCTAAAATCAATTTTGTCTACCGCCAATCCAAACACACCCTAAACAATTTATTACTCAAATTCAACCTCTCAAGAAAAGAATTAAGAATTAATGAAAAACATTAATAAGTATGTAGAATCTACAACTATATATCTTTATTGTAATTAAAGGGGAATAGTACACAGAGAGAATAGTAAAGCTCAAATCCCATTTTTTTTCCAATGAGAATATATAGTCTTATTTTCAAGGTTTAGGAAATATCATATATTGGTAATAGTGACTGGTATTTGATTAGTGAATGTTCTTTTATGTCTGAAAAGCATCAAAATGAGTATGGAAGTTGCAAAACCGCACAAGCAAGCAATCACATGCGTTGCAGTTCCTGAATCACAAATCACATGGCACAGTGTATTATATGTCTATGAAACTAAGCGAAGACAGTGTCCACTGGCAAGGATGCATTCTAATGGTGAAATTTTAAATGATTCTCTTTTCATTTCATAATTGGTCTATACACTGCACGTCAACTTTAAGCAACAATGTAACATAGGAGTATATAGATTAAGTTGTATGAGTTGATATTTGAGCTCTCTACGGTTTTTAAAAAATTACTCCTGATCCTTTTTATAAGAGACATTTCACCGTTTTAGATTTATTGAATAATTAATGTATTTGGTCTATAATACTGACTAAGTACATTAATTATTTAATGAATCTAAAAAGGTAAAATGTCTCTTATAAAAGACTCTGAGATAGTATTAGATGTGTTGATTTTAAAGATAAAATTAATATTATTTATTAAAGTATCCTTATTTATTATAGTTAGTAGAGTAGTAAAAAGTTAATAAATATGAGTATAATAGTGGAAAAAAATCAATATGTTGTATTAATATTCTATAGAGACATTTATTTTGAGACATAGAAAAAGTGAAAATGAGACACTTTGATGAGACAGAGAGAGTAGAAGTATTTAGGTTTAAGCTTAAATATGTTTTTGGTCCCTACAAAATTACCAAAATTAACTTTTAGTCCTTGTAAAAAAAATTATATTTTAATCCCTACAAAATTATTTATGCACGTAATTTTAACCCTTGGAGAAGGACTAAAACGTCGTACAAAAATATTTTTATAAAAAATAAAACATGACCGTTTTTTAGTAGGAAATAAAAGTCAAATTTAAAATATTTATAGGGACCAAAAATATATTTAACTCTTAAATTTATTATATAAAAAAGAAAAATGATATTTTATATGTGAAAAATTGTTAGACAATTGAAAAGTAATATGATTTTCCTTTTTATTAATTAATTTTTAGAGTCAGATACATTTTTTAAAATAAATATATTATTCAATACTTTTGATAAACTAATTTAATTTTTTTAATTGATTCATCTTAAATCTATCATAATTATAGTGATTATGTAAGGAATGATGTTGCTCTTACACGAGAACAAAAATTAGAGAGACCATCTTGATTTTCATATTTTACTAAAAAAAAGTGTTGGTTATATGAATAAAAATGACACAAATAATTTGTGTTAGTTGGATAAAAATGTTTCAAATAATTTGTGTTAGTTGGATAGAAATGTTACAAAAAGTGTTGGTTATTTCAATAAAAACCTCAGATAATTTATTTTATTTTAAATATAGTAAATAAAAATAAATATTTATTTATTTTAAATATAGTAAATAAAAATAAATATTTATTTATTTTTAATCAAAATAATCTTAAAATAATTGAGATATTATTAATTAGATTAATTAAAAATTACTATAATTATAAAGTATTTATCGAAGAATTATATTTCTTATGAATTTACTTTAAATATTAATAATCACACTAAGTCATTATTTTTCTAACATGCAAAAAAACACCAAAGAACAATTACTTGTTCTCACTAGTATTTTTTTTGTGTTAGAATTTTTAAATGATAAAAGGGTAGCATTTATTATACACAAAAATACTGTAAATATTTATTTTTGAGAAAAAAACATAAAATAGTCATGATAAGTGAATACACAAATTTATTATTATGTAAAACACAAATATGTCATTCTTTTCAAATTTGCTACTTCACCAAAAGAATGTCAAATAATATTCAAATTTTATTTTTTTAAAAACTTAATTTTGCTACTAACTTCAATTATTCATTTTGCTGCTAAGTGATTTTGTCTTAATTTGGAACAACGTACAACATCTTTTTATATATATATATATATATATATATATATATATATATATATATATATATATATATATATATATATATATATATATATATACAACGGGCATTGCTCCCTAAATTTTAAAAATTGCAAAAATTCATGCTCATCCTGTTAATGCTCGCGTCACAAAAAAAGGCGGGCAAACATAATAATAAGGGGTAAAGAGATTGAGGTCTACGTGGATGATATGATTGCAAAGTCCACAACTGAAGAAGAACATGTGGAATACTTGTTGAAGTTATTTCATCGTCTTAGAAAGGATAAACTTCGTGTGAATCACAGCAAATGCACTTTTGGTGTGTGTTCCGGGAAACTCTTAGGCTTCATTGTCAGCCAAAGAGATATTGAAGTTGATCCTGATAAAATCAAGGATATTCAAGAAATGCCCGTACCAAGAATAGAGAAACAAGTAAGAGGACTTCTTGGACAGTTGAATTATATCTCCAGATTTATCTCCCATATGACTGCAACTTGTGGACCAAACTTCAAACTTCTCCGTAAAGATCAAGGTTGCAAATGAACGAAAAATTGCCAGAAAGCTTTTGATAGCATCAAATAGTATCTGGTGAAACCTCCAGTTCTAATCCCTCTAGTGGAAGGAAGACCTTTAATCATGTATTTGACTATACTTGAAGATTCTATGGGATGTGTCCTAGGTCAGCAAGACAAGTTTGGTCAAAAAAAGTATGTCATTTATTACTTGAGCAAAAAGTTTACCGACTGTGAAACAGGATACTCACTGCTCGAGAAAACTTGTTGCGCTCTCATATGGGCTGCTCACCAACTAAGGCAATACATGTTGACTCATACAACATATCTTATATCCAAAATGGACCCGATTAAGTACATCTTTGAGAAGCCTGATTTAACCAAAAGGATTGCCCGTTGGAAAATATTATTATCCGAAATTGATATTGAGTATCGTACCTAAAAAGCTATCAAAAGGAGTATTCTGGTAGATCATTCGGCTCACCAACTAATTGATGACAATCAATCTCTACAGGATGACTTTCCAGACGAATATGTTATGTATTTGAAAGCCACAGAAGAAGGACCAGAGCCTGGATCCAGATGGGGTTTGATATTTGATAAAGTTGTTAACTCTTATGGTCGTGGAATTGGGGAAATCGTTGTCATGCCTCAAGGATCTCACACCCTTTTATTAAAAGACAAATGTTTGAATGCACCAACAATACGGCAGAATATGAAGCTTGTATCATGGGACTGGAAGAAGCCATTGATCTTATAATCAAAATTCTGGATGTATATGGTGATTATGCTCTGGTTGTTAATCAAATCAAAGGAAAATGGGAGACTCGTCACCCTGGTTTAATTCCTTATAGAGACTACACCAGAAGATTGTTGACCTTCTTTAATGAAGTTGAATTCCATCACATACCTTGTGAGGAAAATCAAATGGTAGTGAATTCCATCATAATTAAAGAGATTGTCTACCTTGGCTTCCATGTATCAAGTGAAGTTTCCCAATAAAGCGCCTCAAATTACAATCATGCGTCTTGACATACCAACTCATACATTTGTTGTTGAAGAAGTCACAGACAATAAGCCATGGTTTTATGATATCAAAATGTTTCTTCAAAGACAAGAGTACCCACCTAGGGCATCCAACAAAGACAGAAGAACTTTGAGGAGATTATATGGTAATTTCTTGCTAAACAAGGATGTGCTCTACAAAAGGAACTTTGACATGGTATTGCTCAGATGCGTGGATAGACACGAAGCATACCTGTTAATGCAAGAAGTTCGTGAAGGATCTTTTGGCACTCATGCCAAGGGACATGCAATGACTAGGAATATGTTAAAAGTAGGTTATTATTGGATGACAATGGAATCTGACTGCTACAAATATGTGAAGAAATTCCATAAGTGTAAGATCCACGGTAATAAGATTCATGTGCCTCCAACGCTTCTCAACATTATCTCTTCTACATGATTGAACCAAAAGGTTCAAATAGACATCATTTTATCCTAGTCTCCAATGATTACTTCACCAAATGGGTCTAAGTGACTTCCTACGCCAATGTTACCAGGCAGGTGGTAGTGAGGTTTATCAAGAACAATCTTATTTGTCTCTACGGAGTACCTAACAGAATCATTATTGATAATGGTTCAAACTTGAACAATAATATGATGAAAGAGCTGTGTGATGATTTCAAGATTGAACATAATAACTCTTCTCCCTAACAACCAAAGATGAAAGGTGTAGTAGAGGTGGAGAATAAGAATATCAAGAAGATCGTTCAGAAGATGGTTGTGACTTACAACTTACATGGACTAGTATGAAATGCTCCCGTTTGCTTTACATGGGTATCGTACTTCAGTTCGCACTTCAATCGGCGCAACTCCCTTCTCCTTGGTATACGACATGGAAGTTGTACTCACTATAGAGGTTGTGATTCCATCCATGAGGATTTTAATGGAAGCTAAGTTATCAGAGGTTGAGTGGTGTCTGACCAGATATGACCAGCTGAATCTTATTGAAGAAAAGAGAATGAACGCTTTGTGTCATGGTCAGCTGTACCAAGAAAGAATGAAAAAAATCATTTGACAAGAAGGTTAGACCTTGAAGATTCAAAGAAGGTGATCTCATGCTCAAGAAGATGCTATTTTTCTACCAGATCCTGGGGGAAAATAGATTCCCAATTATGAAGGCCCATATGTTGTTAAGATAGCCTTCTAAGGCGGTGCTATGACTCTTATGACTATGGTTGGTAAAGAACTCTCGCGCCCTTTGAATGCTGATGTAGTCAAGAAATACTTCGCCTAAAAAGAAAAGCTCGCTAAGTTGAAAGCTCGAAAGGGCGACTTAGGAAAAAATGAGCGTCTTGGTGGACTGGAAACCTGAAAAAGGTTGTCTAGGAAAAAATTAAAGACATAATCATCCCGATGGATTGAAAACCTGCAAAGGTAGTCGATGCAAAAGTTTGGGAATTATGGCAAGTAAACCACATCTGGTACAACCTAACCATCCTAAAGAATGCCTTCTGAAGACTTTCAACCGACAATAGTAGACGGTCCATATTCAAAGTTGTTAGGGAGAATAGTGATCATTGTATTTTGATGTAATCTTCCCTTAAAGTTACCATTTTATAAACTTTGTAATTCTCCATGGAGTCATGCCGTTCACAGACTACCATTCTATTTAATAAAATTTGAGCCTTATCCAATTTTTAGAATTCTTATCTTTTATTCTATCTCGCAAAAATGTTTTTAAAGGTCTGAAACAAAGTTAATATCACACATTCAAAAGATAAATGAAAAAATGTTTTCTTAAGAATTCTGAATATGAAAGGAAATGTTGACAGTTGTCCCATGTAACACCCCGTAAATTCTTATTTATTAATTTAATTAAGTTTTAAATTAATTATTCGAAATTGGTATTTTATTGGAATTATTGGGAAATTATTAAATGCTAGTCGCTGGGCCAAATGGTGGTGTTAGTAATGTGGGGGTGCTAAGTGAGTGAGCCCATTACTAATTTATTTTATGTTTTCATAAAATAAGGGAAAATAAGAAAAAGAGTAGAACGTGAAAAGAAGGGAAGCTGAAGGAGAGAACTGAAGAACGTGAAAGAGGAACCAAAGAGGAAGAGGACCAAATCAAGAACTTGGCTAAGGTAAGGGGGGACTCTCCGATTAACTTCTCTTATTGTATCTTAAGTGATGATATTGATTAGGCATATTAGTTAGAACAATTGGATTGTATGTTTAGGTTTGGGGTTTTGGGAGATTTAGGTTGTTTTCGTTGAATTGATGAAATTGATGAATTGATGAATGATTTTAGAGTTAGATGGCCTCTAAAATGTGTTATAATTGTGGTATGTTATGTTATTTAATGATGTTTTGATGTGGGGACTGTTATGGTGCGATTTGATTGAGATTGGGAGAGGAAAGATGTCAAAATCGCAGAAAAAATTCGGCATCATCGCAGCGTGCATCGACCAATGAAACTTATGCGTCGACCTATAGGTTCCCAAATGACCAGCATGAGTCGACTCATGGGTCGACCTGATCAAACCCGAGGGGGACAGAAACTTCTGTGCGTCGACCTACAACATACAAATTTTTAACAAATTTTCCGAAGGCCATAACTTTCAAACCGCATGTCCATTTTTAGTGTCGTTTCGAGCACGGTGAACCTTATGAGATAACCTATGTGTATAAATGATGGAATAAGATGTAGGTTAAATTAATTTGAAACATGATTTTATTTCTTGATGAATGATGAACATATATGTGATGAGATGTGTTAATACATGCTATATTTGAAGTAACAATCGTGTGATAATTTATGAATTGTATGATGATGATAATTGGATGATATTTGAATGATGCTAATATATATTTAAACATACTTGATTATGATGATGGTATAAGTATGTTTTAAATGTTGCATTCATTCATAATCATTTGTTGAGGGCTGAATCCTGATGATGAGGGGATTCAGTGAAGGGCTTAATTCCCATTGTGTGGAATTTGTGCTGGCAAGGCCGTATCTTGAAGATGTTGGATCGGTTGGTGGGTTATTCCCATTGATGATGTTTGGTACCACATGCATAGTGTCAGTTCATTCATATGCATGATTTTCATAACATGATTAGATGTGTTTCAGTGTTATGAATTGATGATGTGTTGGTTGTGTATTTGTTGAATTGTCTAAATATAATACAATTGGGTGATTAATATAACTATGATGTGTTATTATTTATGATGCTATATTATTTGTTAATTGCGATGAGACTCACCCTTACATGTTGCCATTTTCAGATTGAGGATGACGAATTTTCGACTTGATGAGGATTAACTCATGAGTCAGTGCGTTTAGTTTAGCGTCAGGTGTCATGCTCTGATATTGTAACACTGGGGACGCGATGTTTTTGAGTTTATGTTTTATAACGCTAGTTGTTTATTTTGATGTTTGAGGGATAAAGTTTTAAAGATGTTGAACTTATCCGTGCGATTAATTTCCGTTGTGTTAACATGAAGTGTTATAATGTTATGATGAATTTCCCTCAATGAAAGCATGACAGAGACGTATGATGTTTGTTTTAAAATTTGAATTGTGGCACCCTTGTTTTCATGTACTATGAATAATTTATTTAATTTGCTGCGAGGTTTAGAAGGGTGTTACATCCCAAGGAAAGTCAAGCCTTGAAACGTGAAACCGAGCATTGATGGTTGCTATCCCGTGTGAAGCAGCTAAGCCTTGATACAAGTCCTCCAACTAAGTACAAGTTTTCTTCTCGAAATGTATCCTTTCAGCATGTTTTCTTCTTTGAATGAATCCTTTTGATATTAAAGACTGATTTGAGAGTGCTCTTTCTCCTCAGTGAGGTCTATGCCTCTACAAAAGATGTTACCTATGATTGGTTGAGTGCCCGATTGTATCATGGTGTTTTTATCCCCATTGTTGTCATATGTGTCTATTTTGTTAGCCTATACATAGCATTCATTCACCCATTCATATGTTATATATACATTCACATTTGATTTCTCCTGATATGAGAAACCTCTAATTATGTTTATTCCCTAAGTGATGTCTTTACTCCCTCCATTAAAGTGCCACACCTTTAGGCAGAAAGACCTATATCCTTGTGTTTCCCCAACGAGCTTATTTCTCACAGGAAAACTTTATTTTAGCATCTTCATCTTTCTTTAGGTAGGATGAAACCCCAGTTGAGTTTATTCCTCATTGGGAAGTGTCTTGTTTGGATGTCTCTTTCCAACTCAGTCTTGGATTGAACTTTGTCTCCAACAGATATGATCATTTGGATCTCTCTAGGAAGTTGATCCTGGATTGAAAGTGCATTATATTGCACAATTGAAGACTTTATCTCCTCAACAATAATCTGTTTATGGTTCCCCAGAAAGTTGGATTTATTTCCGATAGTTGTTATTCCAAATACTTTCAGATTTATTACCCGACAACAAATGGTGATCTCGTTATTTGAGAAGCATGTATGTCCCATAATTTCCTCTTGGGTGATAATGGCAGTCTCTTTGAAGCAGTTTGTTCATTCCTAGTGAAGAAGCTTCTTTATTCCAATGGATGGTTAATATCCTCAAGATGATAGAGATAGTTCATTGTGAAGATTGTTATTTATCCCTGGTGAATGGTTAATCTCTTCATTATGATAAAGATAGTTTGTTACGAAGACCTTACAAAAAATGGTTACCTTTCAAGGAGTTTGTCTTTTGCCTTAGTTAAAGAAGAAGTTGAGCCCTGTTATGCGAAAGCTTATTTTGGAACTTATATCTTCTCTTCTTAGGCCATCACTTGTTTGATGGTAGGTGATATCTTTCTCACACATTTGAAGAACTTTCACCTTTTCTTAAGTTATCACTGTTATGGTAGTAGATGAATTGTTCTTCCTGGAATCTTTGTTCATATTTTCTTAAGCTACCACTATTATGGTAGTAGATGACATGTTTTTCCTTATATCATCTTTGCTTAGGCTATCGCTTGTCCGATAGTAGGTGATACACCTTTTATCTGAAGTCATTTCATCTTTGCTTAGGCTTCCACTTGTATGGTAGTAGATGAATTGTTCTTATTGGAATCTCATTTCATATTTTCTTAGTTTTTCAATGTTATGGTAGTATATGTCTTGTTTTCCACTATATCATCTTTACTTAGGCTATCGCTCGTCCGATAGTAGGTGATATACCTTTTACCCTCAAATTCGTTCATCTTTTCTTAGGCTACCACTATTATAGTAGTAGATGATCCGTCCTTCCCTGTCCCTTATATCACTGTTGCTTAGGTTATCGCTCGATAGTAGGTGATATATCTTGTAACCTTGGCGTCATTTATCTTTTCTTCGGCTACCATTGTTATGGTAGTAGATGAATTGTCTCCTTTACTTCTTATATTACCTCTGACTTAGGCTATCAACTGTTTGATAGTAGGTAATGCAAATGGAAAATGATATGAAATAAAAAACGATAATAAACACAATATATTGTTCTGGAATAATAAAAAATAATACATAAATTGTTCTGAAATAAAAAAAGGCATAGCTTTCTGCGTATGTCTAATCCTTACCCATGGCCCCTCCTTTGTATCTTGTATCCCACTACACCCGCTTCCTCCCTAAGCATCCTCTCTATGATGGCCACTATCATGACCACCCCTCTCAATGATACCTAAGTCCAAAGCCTCCTTCTCAATTAACTATATCTGCTAACAAACCGACAAGAGATCATTGTCATGGTCCTCCTCGGCCAGATGGTTCTCCAAGGTCTCCCTGTGAGCTGGCCTAGGTTGACGTCCAAGAGCACCCTCTCTACAATGCCAACTTCTGGATGCCTGTCTCAACCAACAATCCTCTAGCACCATATGATGCTCACGATCCTCAAAGATATCGTTGAGATCTTGGAAGATAGTAGTGTCGGGAGCAGCCTGAAATGGGGATCTGGTTATGGTTTGAACATAGCAACACTGTAGCATCCATCGCTCTGGCAGATACATAACCATAATGTTGGTCCCACATCCCATCCACCTAAAGTACAATGAGAAGGATTCGAATGGGAAAATCTCCGCGTGGTCCTCGAACGACGTCCATAGGATGTCATCATGAATAGGCCGATCAAGATACACTCGTAGTTTGCAATTGTGTCCATTAAAAGGGACGTATAACCCAAGAACATGAAGTAACGCCTCAAAGCACACTTCCAGTGATATTGAACAAAGAAGGCATCACCCTCAGTCTCGAAATTAGTTTCTATAATGAGATGGTCGTGATAAAGGTCCTTCAAGAATGAGAACTTGGCATGAGTCCCATTAGTCGAGGAACACTGCTCAGCTTCCTCTGATAGGAAGGTGTAGCAAGCAGGCGACGTCATCCAAAATGATCGTTATCCCCCCAAACAAAAAATGGGAAAATGACCTCTCCTTGTTCCATATCTTTATGAATTCCCCCCCTGCATTCCTTGGCTAATAGTGATGTAACTGGAACAACAAAGTCCGGAAAGTCTGATTCCAAAAGACCTTCTTGAACTAATTCACAACAGCATGATACATATAAAATATTTTTCGTGCATAGTTCACGGACTTTAGTGGCAACTGTTCTTGTAAAGATAAATATTAATATCAATTTCAACATATTTGTGCATAAATCATTTAAATAAAAAGTTTATTAAAAAATATACATGTCCCATGTAAACATGTCAAACAACATAATCAGAGTAATAGATCAAGAGGGAGGTGTCAGAGAGCCCTCTTGGGTACTCCGGGTTAACCTACATGAATTCTGGAACATGAACCTCCCTGAATGCCTGAAACATGAACCTCCTCGGATTCCAAAACACGAACCTCCTCGGGTGCCTCCTCATTATCCTTAGCTGAAGGCGCACATGAAAAACGAATCCTCGGAGCAGAAATGGATGTTCCCTCTGTTGTACCCCAATTTTTGACCACTGAGATCCCACCATATCTTAAATATTAGGATCATCATTATCATCATAATCATCACGCATTTATCATTTTCTAACAAACAAAATACTAAAAAATTGTTGTTTGTTGCTTGTGTCCCAAGACAGGAGACTGATCAGGAAGAGAATGGGCAAATTAGGGCCCAAGGATGGTTCAATGCAAGATCAATCACCTTCAAGTTCATCAGAAGCTCCAATTAGGGTTTTTGACCTAATTCCACTAGAGGGTTGACTTTTAACTAGAACATGGTTCCAAGACTATGATTCAAGGATATCCAAATCAACATTATAATCCATTCACATCCTTCATTTGAAGAGGAGACCTTGATTCATAAGAAAATCACGAAATTGCAGTTCATCTGGAAAAAGTCAACTGTGCAAGTCAACCTTTGACTTTTGAGAAAAATGGTCAACTATGAACTTTTAAGGATCCAAATCATCATCATATGGATATTGAAGACATTTGATCAAAAAGAAATTTCAAAGAATTCATCAAGAATCAAAAAGTCAACAAAAGTCAAAATTAGGGTTTTAAGTGATTTTTAACCTAATTTGGGGAACTTCAAATTTTGCCTACAAACCCAAAAATATCCAAATATGAAAGTTGTAGATCTTGACAAAACAAATAAATTATCACAATGCAAAAAGATTTTGAGAGATTTTGGATTAACAAGGATTATGTTCAAAAGACTTAGAAAAATTCTAAGTGTTTTCACCTAGTTTTTTTCTTAACTTTAAGGCCTTTTTTCTCCATGATCCAAAAAGAGTTTGAGGAAACTATCAACAAGTGGATTAAAGTATGTAGCAAGGGCTTTCCAAAGATATCACTAGATGAAAATCCATGGCTTGATCAATGAGATATGATTTTGTGAATAAGGCACCATGAACACTTGAATTCAAGAATGAAGATGAAGAAGTTATGAACCAAAGTCACATTTCTTCACAAACAAGAAAGATGGTACCAAAGTCACATGGGAGCTTAAAACTCTGAGTTTTTTCCCTCCACAAACCCTAATTCTTGCCTATAAATAGAGAGCATTGGCTATTGCATCAAACACAAAATTTCTCCAAGTTACCCTTGATTCCAAACTTCTCATTTTGTGTCATTTCCATTTTTCAAGTCATTTTGAGTTAGAAAGTTTCTGGAAGTAAACCAACCCTTCCAACAACTTCCAAACATCATTTGGAAGCTGTTGATCACCTCCAAACACTTCTCAAACACCTCTAACCAAAAATCACATTTTTAACCTCCATTAAAGGTCTTTTATGGTCTTAGCCTTCCAAAATCCAAACCAAACACTTACCAACTAAATCAACCTTTCAAATAGCTTCTATTTATCATATAAAAGATATCCATAACCCTCAAACACTCACCAAAAGCCTTGAGCCAGAAATCACTTTTCAAAACTCCATTAAAGCACTTCCTTGTACCAAACTTGTCAAAATCAATTTGGCTCGTGCGTTTTCAGGTCTTTTGTGTTGGATACCTTCTAAACATCATTAAGAAGCTATCCAAACACCTATTTTGGATCTGTAACACCTTGAACCTTGAGTTCTAGGCATAACTTTTTCCATTTGTAGGTGGTATCGAGTTTGAAGAAGGAGAGGTGATCAACCAATTCTAAGTGCCCAGAAAGCTTCATTGGACATCACTGAAGGATTCCACATTGTTGCAGCATCTCTGTAGCACCTCTAACACAAGTCACGATCCCCATTTTCAGAGGTATCAAACTCAAACTTTGGCATATCTGTAGAGGCATTGTTCTGACCGGTTCTTGTTATCAATCCACTCAAAATCATGTAGGGAATAATAGCCCTAAGGTTTAGGGGCTTAATTGTTTGATCCAAGAGTTTAATTTAAAAAATAATTTTTAGAGTTCATATGCGTTTCTGAAAAATTCATGAGTTTGATTGAGTTTAAGTTGTTGTTAATTGCATGGTTGAAATCGTGATTAAAATCTGAGCATGTTAGTGTTTTACTTTTTTAAAATTGATTAAGTTTTGATGAAATCAGAATCATGCCATTGATGATGATGTTGTTCTTCTTCAACGAAGAAGATGAAGTCTGGGTGGAGGGAATTTTGAATTTCTGAATTTTTTTTTATTTTAAGTTGATTGGTGTATGTTCACTTACGAATTCATCGTAATAGCTCACTTAGTAACAATGCTTGTACTTAGTGTGTCTCAAAGGTCCGGGGTTCGAATCCCCCTCGCCCTAGACTTTTTGTGAATTATTTTGCACTTTTTATTAAGGGTTTATCTTCATATATTATGTGTTGGATGCGCCTTATGATCAACTGCAAGCAGCTGGCCCAGTGGTTAAGCTTTTGACTTGTAACCTTGAGGGCGTGGGTTCAAGCCTTGGCTCCCACAAATCCTTAATTTTTATCACTTGTTTCTTTAATTATTATTAAAACTTCAAAAAATCATTAAAAATAGGAAATTTAATCTTTTTAACTCCTTCTTTTTTTGTGTGATTTATTCATCTTATGTATTTTCATACTATGTTAAAAAATCCCAAAAATATTTAATATTTCTTTATTTAAAAATTAATCCAAAACATGTCTTTTATATTGAAAAATCAACTAAAAAATCATTTTGTTTTGATTATTTCTTTCAAAGAACTTTGTGTATGTCTTTGTAAATATTTGTTTAGGGTTATAAAAGGATGTCTTTGACCTCTTCATGTACTCTTAGACCATTTCTCTTAAAGAAATTGGTATTTAACAATTAAAATCAATTAGGTTTAGGTGTTTATGATTAAACCCTAATTTGAAACCCTAATTCAAAAACCCTAGGTTTAAAATCCTAACCCAAAAAGAAACATGTTGATCTTTGTTTATCCATGATTAATTAAGTTTGCTATCTTGTATATACTTGTTGATTTAATCCTTGTTTTGTACTTAATTATTATTTTAACCATTATCTTGTTAATTTCTGATATGTGTTGTGTAACACCCCATATTTTCTAATTTTAATTTAATCGAAAATTAAATTATTATTTGGAATTATTCGGTATTTTGTGGAATTATTCGGAAAGAATTATGAGATGGGCTATTGGGCCAAGTGTGGTGTTATTAAAGAGGGGGTGCTATGTTAGTAAGCCCTTTTCTAAAATTATAATCTATTTTCATAAAATAAGAAAAAGAAAGAAATTGGAAAATAGAAGAGGATAACCTAAGAGGAAGAAGGAGAGAGCTCATGGACAAAGACCTATTTTCATATTCATGGTGCAGCCTTCATAAAACGAGTAATAACTCTCTGCTCGTGGCTCCAAATCAGGTAATTCTTGAAGATTCGGATTCTACACGAAATTTCTTTCGATTTGATATATTAATTCGTGTCAGGGAAGTTCGTGGTGAGGGAGATAAGCGAGTTTGAAGATTGGAGATTCTTGCTGAACGAGTTGTTTTGAATAACCGTAGTAACGACGGTAACGGTAACTCGAATATCGTCTCACAAGGATTCTTGAATTTACTAACCGAAATCGAAATTGGGGGGTTGGTTTGGTGGTCGAAAAAGTGATTATCAAAAGAAATTATTGAAATAAGCTGTTTTGTGAAATAAGTGATTATGGGATAAGTCAGTCTACCGATTCGGATTCCTACCAATCATCGATTATTATAATCTCACTACCCTAAGCGGATTCCATTCCCGTTCGATTACAATATAATCAACAAGCGCAACAATATTATACGAATTATATTTCCCGTTTGCCGAATTAAGCATTCGGTTAAGCATACAGTGGATTAACGATTAAGCAACGATAAAACACAAATAAATTGGAAAACATAATCAATCGAACCAAACAATATATATTATGAATATAAAATTAAGCAAAAGATAAACAACATATATAATTGAAGGAAAATGAATTTTATTGCAAAATTATAATAATCTCATAGTTTTGGAACCTGAATACGGTAGATCAACCAAAAGCGATTAGTTCTCCATAGCCATTCGTACAAGCTTCAATCAAAATCGTGAATAGTGAAGAAAGTGAACAGTGTTTCGGCTGCTGCCCTAGGAGAAACTAAGACAACCCGTTTTACAATCCAACTGGGTCAAACATACGACCCAGGCCCAAAACTAATGACCCGAAACTTAAATAAAACTAGTGTTGCAACTTCAACGAATTTTCTGGCCCTGCTACAGTCCGATTTAGAACGCCTCAATCGGACTCCTGGAACTCCAGATATGATCGTTTCCGTGCAGACTGCTAAAGCTGAAAAATTAATACGAAAAACAAATAAGTGCAAACATAAAATAAAATATAAAAACATATTAAATCATAAAAATAAATAAAACAAACCGAAGAAATGCTTGAGTACAAAAATGGAAGAACGTGCATCAAAATGCACTGATCAAATTCCCCCACACTTGAACTTTTGCACTCCGAGCAAAATGAAAAACAAAACAAAGAAGGCAAAAATACATCAACAGTTACTCATCCTAGGCTACAAATCTTCTCTGGTAAGTTTGCATCGACAGGTACTAATCTTGCACATTAAGGACATCGTAAGAACACTAACCACAAATATGCAGACATAAGCTTCCTAAATACACAAACCAATTCAAACCATATTATTATACCATAGCCTAACTTACTCATCCTTTTTGCTCTTTTTCATTCAGGCGCAATCACATTAAGCCCGTTATCTCCACACACTTATAGCAAGATGACCGGTTAGTGACTCTGATCCCTTTTTTTTGCACGGGGTTCCGGTACTTACGTGGCATAACCCCTTGCTTACTCAGATGTAGTTTCGGGGGATCAGACCGTAATCCTCCTTACCAAGTTCAGCACCAGAAACCGCTGAACCAACTAACAAAGAGTTTTGATTTTTTTTTTAAGGTTCCACAACCGTTGGGTTAAGTGACCGGGTGAGGATCACCAAACTTAGAAGGTGCATTACCTTTTTTTTTCCGGAACATTCACTTATATTCATCGGCTTCCCTGCGTAAAGTGTGTGAGAGATGGTGCCGACTGCTGAAATAAACTACTCAAGAGCTGTCAAAGAATGAGAAATTAAGGCTAAAACATAATAACAAATTCAAATCAATTTCCATATGCAGGAGACTTATGGTGTTAGAACGATACCGATCTTGTGAAATTTTTTTCAAGTCTCCGCAAACTCGACTCAAATCAGTCTGTAGACTAAAACATTCAAGAAGATGCATTTTTTTATCTTTTATCATTGAAATTAAACAAAATACTAACAAAAATAAACAAAACACACGATTTCCTCCCCCACACTTAAACTAAGCATTGCCCTCAGTGAATGGACATTACTAATAAAGTAGAGAGAAGGAAAGAAAAACTCCATGATCAAGTTGCAGTGTAGTTAGGTGCTTCCAAAGAAAGCTCCTCTATGCTGACATCTTCAGGCACCGAAATTTCATGGAATAACTTCAACCGCTGCCCGTTAACCTTGAAGACTTTGTCAGTACCTGCACTTTTTATTTCTACTGCACCATGAGGGAAAACATTAGTAATAACAAAGGGGCCAGTCCATTTGGTCTGTTTTAAGTTCCGTTTCAAGCAGGATGAAGCTTATGAAATATTCTTTGTGTTATAATGATGAAATGAGCAGTAGCTCGAATTTATTTTTAAACCATGATTTACTTGTTTTGATGAATGTGTTGTGGACGTATATGATGAGATATGACGATACATGCTATGTTTATAACATGAGTTGTGTGATGATTTATTTAATTGTATTATGAAGCTTATGAGACATTCTATGCAATGATATGAGTATGATGTGAATATTTTGTTTGTTTGATGAATGATATATTGCGCATATGTGTGATGAGATGTGATAATACATGTTATGTTTGAAGCAATAATTGAAGGATAGAAAAACACTTAGAAAGGGGGGGTTTGAATAAGTGTAGTTTAAAAACTTGAACGATAAAAACAAATTGCACAGTTATTTTTATCCTGGTTCGTTGTTAACTAAACTACTCCAGTCCACCCCCTTGGAGTGATTTACCTCACCTGAGGATTTAATCCACTAATCTCAACAAATTACAATGGTTTTCCACTTAGTCCGCGACTAAGTCTCCTAGAGTATCCTGATCACAACCTGATCACTCCAGGAACAATTGCTTAGACACAAGCTAAGACTTTCTAGAGTATCCTAACCACCACGTGATCACTCTAGTTACAACTGCTTAGACACAAGCTAAGACTTCCTAGAGTATCCTGATCACACTTGATCACTCTAGTTACTTACAAATTAATGTAATCAAATTCTAAGAGTATTACAATGCTTCTGAAAAGCTATAATCACAACAGTGATATTTCTCTTAAAGTTTAAGCTTAATCTCACTAATATATTACAACAGCAATGTAGTGAGCTTTGATGAAGATGAAGTTTGAGAGCTTTGATTTGAACAGCGTTTCAGCAAGTTAATTATCAGCAGATTCGGTAACCTTGCTTCTCATCAGAACTTCATATTTATAGGCACTTGAGAAGATGACCGTTGGGAGTATTTAATGCTTTGCGTATTCCGTACAGCATTGCATTTAATGTTTCACTCTTTTGTCAACTACCTCGAGCCTTGTTTACGCTGTGTCTACTGACGTTGCCTTTAATAGCTTATAACGTTACTTTTGTCAGTTAGCGTAGCCTGCCATCTTGTACTTGCTTCTGATCTGATGTTTGTGTATACGACGTTTGAATATCATCAGAGTCAAACAGCTTGGTGCAAAGCATCTTCTTGTCTTCTGACCTTGAAGTGCTTCTGAGCGTGATACCATGAGAACTTCAGTGCTTCTGCTTCTGATCTCAAGTTCTTCTGATGCTTCCATAGACCCATGTTTTGATTCTGCCTGACCATGTTCTGATGTCTTGCCAGACCATGTTCTGATGTTGCATGCTGAACCTTCTGAGTCAATACTTCTGAGCGCTGATTTGTGCATACTCTTTATATATTTCCTGAAAAGGGAAATTGCAGTGTATTAGAGTACCACATTATCTCACACAAAATTCATATCCTTGTTATCATCAAAACTAAGAATATTGATCAGAACAAATCTTGTTCTAACAATCTCCCCCTTTTTAATGATGACAAAAACATATATAAATGATATGAATTTGCGATCAGAAAGCGAAGACGGCTAAAGACAATTACACAGCTAAAGCATAAGCATGTGAATATGTCTCCCCCTGAGATTTACAATCTCCCCCTGAGATGAATAATCTCCCCCTGAAATTAATACTAGAAGAATTTTTAAAAAGACTTCCCTGAGTATTTCAGTAGAGACGTTCACAGTGCTTGATCTTCAGAACATTCATGACTTCTGATTCTTGCTTCCATAGGACAGCTTCAGAACTTGAATTTCTTTGATCTTCAGAACATTCACAGCTTCTGATTCTTGCTTCCATCGGACAGCTTCAGAACTTGAATTTCTTTGATCTTCAGAACATTCACAGCTTCTGATTCTTGCTTCCATCGGACAGCTTCAGAACTTGAATTTCTTTGATCTTCAGAACATTCACAGCTTCTGATTCTTGCTTCCATCAGGATAGCTTCAGAGCTTGAATTTCTTCTTACATCACTTCATGCTAGATTGTATTAGAACATTGTTGAATGTACCAGAGCATCATCAGAGCATCTTTACATCCTGAAATGTTACAGAACAACGCTAAACGACAAAAGTCAGCATGAATAAGTTAGAACATATAATATGTATCAGAGCCACATAATATGTATCAGAACAAATGGACATAATGTTTCAGAGCATATTCTATCATCAGAATATCTGAACATTCTTCCTTCTTGCTTCTTGCTTCTGATTCTGAAGCTTCATAGCACTCAGCTTGATTCAAGAATCCAAGAGCTTGATTCTTTAGAATTGCTTCACCTTAGTTCTGTTAGAAATGTGGGGCCTTTTTACCCGGTAAATGATAATATTAATCAGATCATTTATCACATTTTCTCCCCCTTTTTGTCATAACATCAAAAACATAAAAGATTCAGATGAAAAACAAAAGGAAACAGATGGAAGAAACAGATAATTTTCATTTAGGCTCCAGAAGACAGAAGTACAGAAGTACAAGAGGATAAGCAAGAGAAGATTCACAAAAACAGATGCAGCAAAGCCAAAAACGAAAACAAAACAACTAAGACTCAATCTAAGATGACCCTAGCTTCGACAAGATCTTTGCCAGCATATCTTGAATCCCATTGTTGTGCTCATTCTGCCTCTCCATGAAAGCTCTAAACTCAGCATTGACTGAGCTTTGCTCATCCTGGTTCTTCTGAATAACTTCCAGAGTCCTTGCAAGACGGGAAGGTTCATCAGAAGAAGCTTCACAGATGGCATTCTGATCCGTAGCTTCCATAGTCAGATCATTTGCAGGATTTTTCTCAACAAGAATGGTTTCATCAACATGATCTTCAGCATCTGCTTCTTGCATAGAAGCATCTCCATACTCTGCAGCAGGAACCTCAGAATCTCCATTCTCAAGTGCCTGAAGAATGGCAGCTAGATTCCTAGGGGCAGAAGGACCTTCAACTTCTGGTGGGTCAACAACTTCTGGAATGACCAAGCTTGGGTCTTTCTTAGAAGCATTTTCCCTCATAAAGTCAAACAGAGTCTTGAAGTCTCCGAGCAGAACAGGATATTGAGGTCGCCAGACCACAATTTCCCTGCAAGGATTAGCTTCCAATGCAGCAGCAAGTCTTGCTTCTTCCAATTCGTCCACAAACTGCTTCTCTTCCACAGCAACACAATTTCTGAGAGGATGGTAGTATATACCATTATTACCCTCCAGAAGGTAACCAGGGGCAGCAGCCACTAGTCTCTTCTGTACTCCCATTGCTCCTACTTGAAAATCCTAGCGAAAGCTTCTCCAGAGATTTCTTGTAGAAACATCATCCAGACCATTTAGAAAGGCATCCTTCAGAAGGTCTAGACTGCTAATCACCTCATGTCTGAACAGCTCCAGGTAGATATGGGGTTCAGGTTCGGGTGGATTGAAGGTGAATTTGTAGTCAGGGTAGAGAAGGCAGTAAGGGTTGGATTTTCTGGTAGGTAAGGGATGGGATAGAGAAGGTGAAGGTGCAGTGGTTGAGGAAGAGGGAATATCAGTGAAAGAGGTTGATGAGGAAGGTATATCTGTAGGTGTGGAAAGGATGGTAATTAAGGGAGTAGGGTTGAGAACTTGAGAAGATGATGGTGTTTGCAAGCTATTTGGTAAATGTGATATGGGGGTAGGAGTTTGTGTAGGAGGAGGTGATTGAGGAATATTTGCAGAGATAAGGATATTTTGAGGTTCAGAAGGGGAAGGTTGGATAGGTGGAGGTTGGTACACTTGCCTGGAGAAGTTACCTGTTCTGATTGCTTCAAAGGAATCAACCTTAAGAGGGTCATAAGTGACCTTCTGCCTTGTTTCTCTCTTGACAGCTTCTTCTGCAGCCTTTCTCTTTAGCCTTTTCTCTCGCTTCTTCTTATCCTCCTTCTTGAGATCAGCTTGCGAAGGAAGCACTCTTCCACGAATCCATGCAGGATCAATAGACGATGAATTTCTCACAGAAGCTTCCAAATAGAATTTAACAGCCTTGACCAGTTCAGCTTGAAACAAGGTGTAGAAGCCTTCAACAGGAATTCTTCTGAAAGGACCATCAGAGAAACCAGAAGGAACGGAAACTATCTCCGGGACCAGTTCCATTCTCACCAAGTCAAGACCATTGAAGATAACACCTTGGATGACTCTAAAGAAGTCAGACGGCCCACAAGTCTTCAGAGAATTCATCAGATCACTTTCAATCAGAATGTCTGAGATCATTCTGCTGAAAGGAATAGTATTTCTTTGAAGATGAGGATACTTCACACGCTCTTCATCCCTTGATTCTTCAACAGCCAACTTCAGATTTTCAAAGAGAATGTTGGAGATGTTGAGTTCAATCCTTTTCCCGATGCAGAAGAGAGTGTACTTCTGGTCAGGATTGATGAAGGTGGAGGAGAATGACTTTCTTCTATGGTGAAGAGATCCCATAATGATCGCAGCCCAAACCTGATAGAAAGGCTTTATAGTACCAGTAAAGTTAGCCTCAAGTCCGGTGACACAAGAGATTTGTCTCTCAATCTGGGACCAACTAACCCTTCCAACAATAGGACCAGTAACACCCTCCTTATCTTCAAGGTTGTACAGCTTTCTGATTAAGTCTTCAGTTATTACAACTTCATGCCCTAGCACGAAGGAGAGAATAGCGGTTGGAGTTACGGTTGCATGTGCCCATAAATCTTTCACAAGGGCCGGATAGATTGGTCCAACCAATCTCTTCAAGTAGTTCGACCATCCTCGTTCCATGGTCTTAGCATCAAATCTAAAACCATATGCATCAAAGTTTTCAAAGTTCACCGGAGACTCACAAATGACATCCATTTCTGATGGAGGAATGGGGCAAGTTTTCAGTGGAGTAACCTCTTGTCTGTTGAATGCTAGTTGAGAGGAACTTGAAGATGGATTCATGGTGAATGCTAGGTTGAAGATGAATAAACTAGGGTTTATGCGAAATGCAGATAATGAGAGAGAGAGAACAAACGAAGATGACAATGAATGCACAGAGAGAGAGAGAGAGAGAGAAGTAAAAAGAGGGAAAAGAAGAAATGAAGATGAAGCGGGTTATTTAAATGATTTGAAAAAAAAATAAAGAAAGAAAACTATTTTGAAAGAAATTGATAAAAAAAAAATCATTATGCATTTAATGAGAAATGACATTTGGAGAGAGAACATGGTAAATAAAAAGATTTAACACAGTTACCTAGGTCGGCGTCTTTTCAACTGCACACTTGTACTAACCGTATAGACACGCATTCAATTTCAGAACCTCATAGATGACATCTGTTAGTCAAGAAGGTAACTTCTTATGCTGATCACTACTTCTGATAGTCATTCTTTAGAAATGATCTTGTTCTGATAGGATCATCTTTCTTCCCAAGAATGACATCTTCTGAATGAGCTGATGCAAGTCTAGATGATCTTCTGACTGTTGGCTCTTCAGAGATCCTCAGATCCTCTAAAGAAGCAACAACTTGATCTTCTGATCCATTGCTTCTGAGACTATCAGCTTCTGCAGCTTTGCTTCTTGGTTCTACTGCTTCTGATATATCAATATCAAAATCTGCAAAATTCTCAAACTGCTTTGGTTTTTCAAGACCAAGCTTATCATCAAACCTGATATTGATTGATTCTTCTACAATCAATGTTTCAGTATTGTATACTCTGTAGCCTTTAGAGCGTTCAGAATATCCAAGAAGGAAACACTTTTGTGCTTTAGAATCAAACTTACCAAGATGATCTTTAGTATTCAGAATAAAACATACACATCCAAAAGGATGGAAATATGAAATGTTGGGTTTTCTGTTCTTCCACAATTCATAAGGAGTCTTATTTAGAATAGGTCTGATAGAGATTCTATTCTGAATGTAACATGCAGTGTTTATTGCTTCTGCCCAGAAATGCTTAGCCATATTGGTTTCATTGATCATGGTTCTGGCCATTTCTTGTAGAGTCCTATTCTTTCGCTCTACAACTCCATTTTGCTGTGGAGTTCTAGGACAAGAGAAATCATGGGCAATGCCATTTTCTTTGAAGAACTCCTCAAAGAATTTGTTCTCAAATTCACCACCATGATCACTTCTAACCTTTATGATTTTGCACTCCTTCTCAGATTAGATCTGAGTGCAGAATTCAAAGAACACTGAATGAGACTCATCCTTGTGTTTTAAGAACTTTACCCAAGTCCAGCGGCTATAATCATCAACGATGACTAATCCATATTTCTTTCCTCTGATAGATGCTGTTTTGACTGGGCCAAACAGATCAATGTGCAAGAGTTCTAACGGCCTTGAGGTAGACACAACATTCTTAGACTTGAATGCAGGTTTGGAGAACTTGCCCTTCTGACATGCTTCACAAAGAGCATCTGATTTGTATTTCAGATTTGGGAGTCCTCTGACCAGATTTAGTTTGTTAATCTAAGAAATCTTTCTCAAACTAGAATGTCCTAATCTTCTGTGCCAGACCCATTGCTCCTCAGGAAAAGACATAAGGCATGTCACCTTCTGCTTCTCAAGATCTGAAAGATCAATCTTATAAATGTTGTTCTTTCTCTTGCCTGTAAATAGGATTGAGCCATCCTTCTGACTTACAGCCTTGCAAGACTTTTGATTGAAGATTATATCATAACCATTGTCACTTAATTGACTTATGGACAATAAGTTATGCGTTAATCCTTCTACAAGAAGTACATTAGTTATGGAAGGAGAGTTACCAAGACTTATGGTTCCAGAGCCAATGATTTTGCCCTTCTGATCTCCTCCAAACTTGACTTCTCCACCTGGTTTAAGCACCAGGTCTTGGAATGTAGACCTTCTTCCTGTCATGTGTCGCGAGCATCCAGAGTCCAGGTACCATGACATGTTGTGCTTTGTCTTCTTTACAGCCAAGGATATCTGCAATAGGAATAATCTTTTCCTTAGGTACCCACAATTTCTTGGGTCCTTTCTTGTTAGTTTTCCTCAAATTCTGATTGAACTTGGGTTTAGCATAATATTTAACAAGAGGAACATCATGATATTCTTTAGGTTTGTCAGCATGATATTTCTTAGGATGTGTCACATGCTTCTTGGTGTGAACAGTGTTAAAACTCTGTGCATGTGAAGTGAGCCTAATATCATGTGCATGGCCATATTTGAACTGATCATACAATGGCTTGTATGTGATCTTCAGATCATCAATAGGTTCAAATTTATGTGAGGTATCACCCTCATAGCCAAAACCAAACCTTCTGTTTCCAGAAACACCATATATCATAGAAGCAAGATGACTTCTGCCAATACTTCTAGATAAGAACTTTCTGAAGCTCGAGTCATATTCTTTCAGAATATGATTGAGACTCGGAATGGATTTTTCTGTTTCAGAAGGAGATCCACTATCTTTGGATAGATTTAAAACATTTTCCTTCAGTTCAGAATTTTCCACTTCCAGCTTCTTAGTCTCAAATTCAAACTGCTTCTTCAGCTTTCTGTATTTGATACTAAGATGAGCCTTGAGTTCCAGAAGTTCTGTTAAGCAGGAAACTAACTCTTCTATAGATAGTTCAGAAAATACCTCTTCAGAATCTGATTCTGATGTAGATTCTGATCCATCATCTTCTGTAGCCATCAGCGCAAAGTTGGCTTGCTCTCCTTCAGAGTCTGATTCTGATTCTGATTCAGAATCATCCCATGTTGCCATAAGACCTTTCTTCTTATGAAACTTCTTCTTGGGATTCTCCTTATGAAGTTTTGGACATTCATTCTTGAAGTGTCCAGGCTCATTGCACTCATAGAAGACAACCTTATTCTTGTCAGATCTTCTGTCACCAGAAGATTCTCCTCGTTCAAATCTCTTTGAACTTCTGAAGCCTCTGAACTTCCTTTGCTTGCTCTTCCAGAGTTGGTTTACCCTTCTGGAGATCATGGACAGTTCATCTTCTTCTTCAGATTCTGATTCTTCAGGATCTACTTCTTCAGCCTGAAAAGCGTTAGTGCATTTTTTATAATTAGATTTTAATGCAATAGACTTACCTTTCTTTTGAGGTTCGTTTGCGTCCAGCTCTATTTCATGGCTTCTCAAGGCACTGATAAGCTCTTCCAAAGAAACTTCATTCAGATTCTTTGCAATCTTGAATGCTGTTACCATTGGACCCCATCTTCTGGGTAAGCTTCTGATAATCTTCTTTACATGATCAGCCTTGGTGTAGCCTTTATCCAGAACTCTTAATCCAGCAGTTAGCGTTTGAAATCTTGAGAACATCTTCTCAATGTTTTCATCATCCTCCATCTTGAAGGCTTCATATCTCTGGATTAGAGCAAGAGCTTTAGTCTCCTTGACTTGAGCATTTTCCTCATGGGTCATTTTCAATGACTCATATATATCATAGGCCGTTTCCCTGTTAGATATCTTCTCATACTCAGCATGAGAGATAGCATTCAACAAAACAGTTCTACATTTATGATGATTCTTGAAAAGCTTCTTCTAATCATCATTCATTTCTTGCCTTACAAGCCTTACGCCACTAGCTTTCACTAGATGTTTGTAACCATCCATCACAAGATCCCATAGTTCACCATCTAGACCAAGAAAGTAACTTTCCAGTTTATCTTTCCAGTATTCAAAGTTTTCACCATCAAATACTGGTGGTCTAGTATAACCATTGTTACCATTGTATTGCTCAACAGAGCCAGATGTAGATGCAGGTGGATCTGTTGGAATTTCACCAGCCATCTTTTACTGAAGCGTTTTTCTCTTCCTGAATCTTTTCTAAACACGGTTAAGTGCTTGCACCTTAGAACCGGCGCTCTGATGCCAATTGAAGGATAGAAAAACACTTAGAAAGGGGAGTTTGAATAAGTGTAGTTTAAAAACTTGAACGATAAAAACAAATTGCACAGTTATTTTTATCCTGGTTCGTTGTTAACTAAACTACTCCAGTCCACCCCCTTGAAGTGATTTACCTCACCTGAGGATTTAATCCACTAATCTCAACAGATTACAATGGTTTTCCACTTAGTCCGCGACTAAGTCTTCTAGAGTATCCTGATCACAACCTGATCACTCCACGAACAATTTCTTAGACACAAGCTAAGACTTTCTAGAGTATCCTGACCACCATGTGATCACTCTAATTACAACTGCTTAGACACAAGCTAAGACTTCCTAGAGTATCCTGATCACACTTGATCACTCTAGTTACTTACAAATTAATGTAATCAAATTCTAAGAGTATTACAATGCTTCTGAAAAGCTATAATCACAACAGTGATATTTCTCTTAAAGTTTAAGCTTAATCTCACTAATATATTACAACAGCAATGTAGTGAGCTTTGATGAAGATGAAGTTTGAGAGCTTTGATTTGAACAGCGTTTCAGCAAGTTAATTATCAGCAGATTCGGTAACCTTGCTTCTCATCAGAACTTCATATTTATAGGCACTTGAGAAGATGACTGTTGGGATCATTTAATGCTTTGCGTATTCCGTACAGCATTGCATTTAATGTTTCACTCTTTTGTCAACTACCTCGAGCCTTGTTTACGCTGTGTCTACTGACGTTGCCTTTAATAGCTTCTAACGTTCCTTTTGTCAGTCAACGTAGCCTGCCATCTTGTACTTGCTTCTGATCTGATGTTTGTGTATACGACGTTTGAATATCATCAGAGTCAAACAGCTTGGTGCAAAGCATCTTCTTGTCTTCTAACTTTGAAGTGCTTCTGAGCGTGATACCATGAGAACTTCAGTGCTTCTGCTTCTGATCTCAAGTTCTTCTGATGCTTCCATAGACCCATGTTCTGATTCTGCTTGACCATCTTCTGATGTCTTGCCAGACCATGTTCTGATGTTGCATGCTGAACCTTCTGAGTCAAAGCTTCTGAGCGCTGATTTGTGTATACTCTTTATATATTTCCTGAAAAGGGAAATTGCAGTGTATTAGAGTACCACATTATCTCACACAAAATTCATAACCTTGTTATCATCAAAACTAAGAATATTGATCAGAACAAATCTTGTTCTAACAATAATCATGTAATGATTTATTGGTTGTATGATGATGATGATGATTGGATAGTATTTGAATGATGTTAACATATGTAAACATGCTTGATGAAGATGATGATGATGATGGTTTGAGTATTGGATGATGTTACTCATAGACTTGACGAGGATTTAAGTATGTTTCATATATGTTTGCATTCATTCATAATCATTTGCTGAGGGTTGAATCCTGATGATGTGGGGATTCAGAGAAGGGCATAATTCCCATTGTGTGGAATTTGTGCTGGCAGGGCCGTATCTTGATGATGTTGGATCGGTCGGTGGGTTAATCTCATTGATGATGTTGGTACCACATGCATAGTGACAGTTGCATTCATATGCATGATTTTTATAACATGATTGGATGTTTTCCAGTGTTATGAATATTGATGATGTGTTGGTTGTTATGATGATGAAACTTGTCTGAATATATGTATATGATACAATTGGGTGAATAATTTGACTATGATGTGTTATTATTTATGACTCTATAACATTTGTTAATTGGGAATGAGACTCACCCTTACTGTTGATATTTTCAGATTGGCGAGTATCGACTTTTGGCTTTGATGAGGATAGCTCATAGGCCAGTTTGTTTAAGTATAGCGTCGGTGTCATGCTCTGATATTGTAACACTGGGGAACGCTAGTTTAGAGTCTATGATGTTACACTATTATGTGGTTATTGTATTAATTGTGTGGGATATTGCATAGATGATGTTATGCTTATCTGTATGATGAATATTCTGTTGCGTAGATGTTAGAACAAGATTTGTTCTGATCAATATTCTTAGTTTTGATGATAACAAGCATATGAATTTTGTATGAGATAATGTGGTACTCTAATACTATGCAATTTCCATTTCAGGAATTATATAAAGATTATGCACAAAATCAGCGCAAGAAGCACTGACTCAGAAGGTTCAGCATGCAACATCAAAACATGGTCTGGCAAGACATCAGAAGATGGTCATGCAGAATCAGAACATGGGTCTATAAAAGCATCAGAAGAACTTGAGATCAGAAGCAGAAGCATTGAAGTTCTCATGGTATCACGCTCAGAAGCACTTCAAGGTCAGAAGACAAGAAGATGCTCTGCACCAAGCTGTTTGACTCTGATGATATTCAAACGTTGTTACACAAACATCAGATCAGAAGCAAGTACTAGACTGGCAGGCTACTCTGACTGACAAAAGGAACGTTAGAAGCTATTAAAGGCAACGTCAGTAGACACAGCGAAAACAAGGCTCGAGGTAGTTGACAAAAGAGTGAAACATTAAATGCAATGCTGTACGGAATACGCAAAGCATTAAATGCTCCCAACGGTCATCTTCTCAAATGCCTATAAATATGAAGTTCTGATGAGAAGCAAGTTTACACAACTCACGAATTACAAACTCTGAACCAACTTGCAGAAACGCTGTCAAATTCAAAAGCTCTCAAACTTCATCATCAAACTCACTACATTGCTGTTGTAATATCTTAGTGAGATTTAAGCTTAAACTTAAGAGAAAATCAGAGTTGTGATAATAGCTTTATAAGAAGCATTGTAACTCTTAAAAGAATTTGTTTACATTAAGTTGTAAGTTCTAGAGTGATCAGGTTGTTGATCAGTATACTCTAGCAAGTCTTAGAAGTTGTCTAAGCAGATTGTTCCTAGAGTGGTCAGGTTGTGATCAGTATACTCTAGAAGACTTAGCAGTTGGCTAAGTGGAAAACCATTGTAATCTCGTGTGATTAGTGGATTAAATCCTCAGGTGAGGTAAATCACTCCAAGGGGGTGGACTGGAGTAGTTTAGTTAACAACGAACCAGGATAAAAATCTTTGTGCAAATTGTTTCTATCTTACAAGTTTTAAAGCTACACTTATTCAAACCCCCCCTTTCTAAGTGTTTTTCTATCCTTCAATTGGCATCAGAGCGCCGGTTCTAAGGTGCAAGCACTTAACCGTGTTTAGAAAAGATTCAGGAAGAGAAAAACACTAAGTCAAGATGGTTGAGACTCCAACACCTACATCTACATCTACATCTGGCTCAGCCGAGCAGTACAATGGAAATGGTAACAATGGTTACACTAGACCGCCAGTATTTGATGGTGAAAACTTTGAATACTGGAAAGATAAACTTGAAAGTTACTTCCTTTGTCTAGATTGTGACTTATGGGATCTTCTGGTGGATGGTTACAAACATCCAGTGAACGCTACTAGCGTAAGGCTTACAAGACAAGAAATGAATGATGATCAAAAGAAGCTTTTCAAAAATCATCATAAATGTAGGACTGTTTTGCTGAATGCTATCTCTCATGCTGAGTATGAGAAGATATCTAACAGGGAAACTGCCTAGGATATATATGAGTCATTAAAAATGACCCATGAAGGAAATGCTCAAGTCATGGAGACCAAAGCTCTTGCTCTAATCCAGAAATATGAAGCCTTCAAGATGGAGGACGATGAAGATATTGAGAAGATGTTCTCAAGATTTCAAATGCTAACTGCTGGATTAAGAGTTCTGGACAAAGGCTACACCAAGGCTGATCATGTAAAGAAGATCATCAGAAGCTTACCCAGAAGATGGGGTCCAATGGTGACTGCATTCAAGATTGCAAAGAATTTGAATGAGGTTTCTTTGGAAGAGCTAATCAGTGCCTTGAGAAGCCATGAGATAGAGCTGGATGCAAATGAGCCTCAGAAGAAAGGTAAGTCTATTGCATTAAAATCTAATATTAAAAAATGCACTAACGCTTTTCAGGCTGAAGAAGTAGATTATGAAGAATCAGAATCAGAAGAAGAAGATGAACTGTCCATGATCTCCAGAAGGGTAAACCAACTCTGGAAGAGCAAACAAAGGAAGTTCAAAAGCTTCAGAAGTTCAAAGAAGTTTGAACGAGGAGAAACTTCTGGTGGCAGAAGATCTGACAAGAAGAAGGTCGTCTGCTATGAGTGCAATGAGCCTGGACACTTCAAGAATGAATGTCCAAAACTTCAGAAAGAGAATCCCAAGAAGAAGTTTCATAAGAAGAAAGGTCTTATGGCAACATGGGATGATTCTGAATCTGAATCAGAATCAGACTCTGAAGGAGAGCAAGCCAACTTTGCACTGATGTCTACAGTGGATGATGAATCAGAATCTACATCAGAATTAGATTCTGAAGAGGTATTTTCTGAACTTTCTAGAGAAGAGTTAGTTTCCAGTTTAACTGAACTTCTGGAACTCAAGGCTCATCTTAGTATCAAGTACAAAAAGCTGAAAAAGCAATTTGAATTTGAAACTAAGAAGCTGGAAGTGGAAAATTCTGAACTGAAGGAAAACGTTTTAAAATTATCCAAAGATAGTGGATCTCCTTCTGAATCAGAAAAATCCATTCCTAGTCTCAATCATATTCTGAAAGAATATGACTCGAGCTTCAGAAAGTTCCTATTTAGAAGTATTGGCAGAAGTCATCTTGCTTCTATGATATATGGTGTTTCTGGAAACAAAAGGTTTGGTTTTGGCTATGAGGGTGATACCTCACATAAATTTGAACCTGTTGATGATTTGAAAATCACATACAAGCCATTGTATGATCAGTTCAAATATGGCCACTCACATGATATCAAGCTCACATCACATGCACAGAGTTCTAACACAACACACACCAAGAAGCATGTGACACAATCTAAAAGATATCATGCTGACAAACCAAAAGAATATCATGTTGTTCCTCCTGTTATTTATCATGCTAAACCCAAGTTCAATCAGAACTTGAGGAAAACTAACAAGAAAGGACCCAAGAAATTGCGGGTACCTAAGAAGAAGATAATCTCTGTTGCAGATATCCTTAGCAGCAAAGAAGGCAAAGCACAAAATGTCATGGTACCTGGACTCTGGGTGCTCGCGACACATGACGGGAAGAAGGTCTATGTTCCAAGACCTGGTGCTTAAGTCTGGTGGAGAAGTCAAGTTTGGAGGAGATCAGAAGGGCAAAATTATTGGCTCTGGAACCATAAGTATTGGTAACTCTCCTTCCATAACTAATGTACTTCTTGTAGAAGGATTAACGCATAACTTATTGTCCATAAGTCAATTAAGTGACAATGGTTATGATATAATCTTCAATCAAAAGTCTTGCAAGGCTGTAAGTCAGAAGGATGGCTCAATCCTATTTACAGGAAAGAGAAAGAACAACATTTATAAGATTGATCTTTCTGATCTTGAGAAGCAGAAGGTGACTTGTCTTATGTCTGTTTTTGAAGAGCAATGGGTCTGGCACAGAAAATTAGGACATGCTAGTTTGAGAAAGATTTCTCAGATTAACAAACTAAATCTGGTCAGAGGTCTCCCAAATCTGAAATACAAATCAGATGCTCTTTGTGAAGCATGTCAGAAGGGCAAGTTCTCCAGACCTGCATTCAAATCTAAGAATGTTGTCTCTTCCTCAAGGCCGTTAGAACTTCTGCACATTGATCTATTTGGACCAGTCAAAATAGCATCTGTCAGAGGGAAGAAATATGGATTAGTCATCGTAGATGATTATAGCCGCTGGACATGGGTAAAGTTCTTAAAAAACAAGGATGAGTCTCATTCAGTGTTCTTTGAATTCTGCACTCAGATCCAATCTGAGAAGGAGTGCAAAATCCAAAAGGTCAGAAGTGATCATGGTGGCGAATTTGAGAACAGATTCTTTGAGGAGTTCTTCAAAGAAAATGGTATTGCCCATGATTTCTCTTGCCCTAGAACTCCAGAGCAAAATGGAGTTGTAGAGCGAAAGAATAGGACTCTGCAAGAAATGGCCAGAACCATGATCAATGAGACCAATATGGCTAAGCACTTCTGGGCAGAAGCAATAAACACTGCATGTTATATTCAGAATAGAATCTCTATAAGACCTATTCTAAATAAGACTCCTTATGAATTGTGGAAGAACATAAAGCCCAACATTTCATATTTTCATCCTTTTGGATGTGTGTGTTTTATTCTGAATACTAAAGATCATCTTGGTAAGTTTGATTCTAAGGCACAAAAATGTTTCCTTCTTGGATATTCTGAACGCTCTAAAGGCTACAGAGTATACAATACTGAAACATTGGTTGTAGAAGAATCAATCAATATCAGATTTGATGATAAGCTTGGTCTTGAAAAGCCAAAGGAGTTTGAGAATTTTGCAGATATAGATATTGACATATCAGAAGCTGTAGAACCAAGAAGCAAAGCTCCAGAAGCTGAAAGTCTCAGAAGCAAAGAATCAGAAGATCAAGTTGCTGCATCTTTAGAGAATCTCAGAATTTCTGAAGAGCCAACAGTCAAAAGATCTTCTAGACTCACCTCAGCTCACTCAGAAGATGTGATCCTTGGAAAGAAAGATGATCCTATCAGAACTAGATCATTTCTAAAGAATAACAATCAGAAGCAGTGATTAGAATCAAAAGATGAAAAGCTCTATTCAGTGCAACACAGCTGTCATCAAGAGTATTCTGATGGTGAACACGTGTATGTACGGTTGGTAAAAGCGTGAGTTAATCTGATGGGACGCCGCCCTAGGTAACTGTGTTGAATCATTTCATTTACCACGATCTCTCATCTAACGTCACTTATCATTTAATGCAATTGATTTCATTTGATTCTGTAACTGTTCATTCTCATAACTTTATTGCATTCATTTTCAAATCCGTCTCTATAAATACAATTCAAATCATAACGTTTATCTTTTTCGCTCCCATTCTTTCTTTCTTCTTGCATGCATTTTTGCAACCTTTTTGGTCTTTTCTCAAACCCTAAGCGCAAACCCAGAAATTGTTTTTCAAATCTCAGTACTGTTTCAATGGCCGCTTCATCATCTCACAATGCTGGCTCATCTGTCCCTCTCCATCTGCAAGAAGTGTTAGAACAAGATTTGTTCTGATCAATTATCTTAGTTTTGATGATAACAATAATATGAATTTTGCTTAAGATAATATGGTACTCTAATCCAATGCAATTTCCCTTTCAGGAAATATATATAAAGAGTACGCATAATTCAGCGCTCAGAAGCTTTGTCTCAAAGGGTTCAGCATGCAACATCAGAACATGGTCTGGCAAGACATCAGAAGATGGTCGAAGCAGAATCAGAACATGGGTCTATGGAAGCATCAGAAGAACATGAGATCAGAAGCACTGAAGCTCAGAAGATGGTATCACGCTCAGAAGCACTTCAAGGTCAGAAGATCAGAAGATGCTATGCACCAAGCTGTTTGACTCTGATGATATTCAAACGTTGTATTCACAAACATCAGATCAGAAGAAAGTACAAGTGGCAAGCTACGCTGACTGACAAAAGGAACGTTAAAAGCTATTAAAGGCTACGTCAGTAGACACAGCGTGAACAAGGCTCGAGGTAGTTGACAAAAGCGTATAACATTAAATGCGATGCTGTACGGAACACGCAAAGCATTAAATGCATTCAACGGTCATCTTCTCCAACGCCTATAAATATGAAGTTCTGATGAGAAGCAAGGTTAACGATCCTGAACAATATAATTCAAATTAACTTGCTGAAACGCTGTTCAAATCAAAACTCAGAATCTTCATCTTCATCAAAGCTCACTACATTGCTGTTGTAATATATTAGTGAGATTAAGCTTAAACGATTAAGAGAAATATCACAGTTGTGATTATCGCTTGTAAGAAGCATTTGTAAACTCTTAGAATTGATTACATTAAGTTGTAAGGAACTAGAGTGATCGTGTTGATCAGAATACTCTAGGAAGTCTTAGGAGTGAACTAAGCAGATTGTAACTAGAGTGATCGTGTTGATCAGTAGACTCTAGAAAAGTCTTAGAGGGTATCTAAGCAGTTGTTCCTGGAGTGATCAGTGTGTGATCAGAAGACTCTAGAAGACTTAGTTGCGGACTAAGTGGAAAACCATTGTAATCCGTGCGATTAGTGGATTAAATCCTCAGTTGAGGTAAATCATCTCTGCGGGGGTGGACTGGAGTAGTTTAGTTAACAACGAACCAGGATAAAAATAACTGTGCAATTTATTTTTATCTGTCAAGTTTTTAAAGCTACACTTATTCAAACCCCCCCTTTCTAAGTGTTTTTCTATCCTTCAATTGGTATCAGAGCCTGGTTGTAAGGTGCAAGCACTTAACCGTGTTTAGAAAAGATTCAGGAAGAGAAAAACGCTTCAGTAAAAGATGGTTGATGAAAGTGAAAAGTCTACACCTACACCTGCATCTACATCTGGCTCTGCTGAGCAATACAACGGTAACAATGGTTATACTAAACCGCCGGTATTTGATGGTGAAAACTTTGAATACTGGAAAGATAAACTGGAAAGTTACTTTCTGGGTCTAGATGGTGATCTATGGGATCTTCTGATGGATGGTTACAAACATCCTGTAAATGCCAGAGGCGTAAAGCTAACAAGGCAAGAAATGGATGATGATCAGAAAAAGCTTTTCAGGAATCATCATAAATGCAGAACTGTTTTGCTGAATGCTATCTCTCATGCTGAGTATGAGAAGATATCTAACAGGGAAACGGCCTATGACATATATGAGTCCTTGAAAATGACTCATGAAGGAAATGCTCAAGTCAAGGAGACTAAAGCTCTAGCTTTAATCCAGAAGTATGAAGCCTTCAAGATGGAGGATGATGAAGACATTGAAAAGATGTTTTCAAGATTTCAAACTCTTACTGCTGGATTGAGAGTTCTTGACAAGGGATACACCAAGGCTGATCACGTAAAGAAGATCATCAGAAGCTTACCCAGAAGATGGGGTCCTATGGTGACTGCATTCAAGATTGCAAAGAATCTGAATGAAGTTTCTCTGGAAGAGCTTATCAGTGCCTTGAGGAGTCATGAAATAGAGCTGGACGCAAATGAGCCTCAAAAGAAAGGTAAGTCTATTGCATTAAAATCCAATATCAAGAAATGCACTAACGCTTTTCAGGCTAGAGAAGAAGATCCTGAAGAATCAGAATCTGAAGAAGAAGATGAACTGTCCCTGATCTCCAGAAGGCTAAATCAACTCTGGAAGACCAAGCAAAGGAAGTTCAGAGGCTTCAGAAGTTCAAAGAAATTTGAACGTGGAGAATCTTCCGATGACAGAAGATTTGACAAGAAGAAGGTCATGTGCTATGAATGCAATGAGCCTGGACACTACAAGAATGAATGTCCAAATCTTCAGAAGGAAAATCCCAAGAAGAAGTTTCATAAGAAGAAAGGTCTTATGGCAACCTGGGATGAGTCAGAAGATGATTCTGAAGACGAGCAGGCCAACTGTGCGCTGATGGCGACAGAAGATGACGGATCAGAATCTACATCAGAATCAGATTCTGAAGAGGTATTTTCTGAACTTACTAGAGATGAGTTAGTTTCCGGTCTAACTGAACTACTGGAACTCAAGTCTCAGATTAGTCTCAAATACAAAAAGCTGAAAAAGCTATTTGAATTTGAAACAAAGAAGCTTGAGTTGGAAAATTCTGAATTAAAAGAAAAACTTTTAAAATTATCCAATAATGTTGGATCTCCTTCTGATTCAGAACAATCCACTCCTAGTCTAAACCATATTCTGAAAGAATATGATTTAAGTTTCAGGAAGTTCTTATCTAGAAGTATTGGCAGAAGTCAGCTAGCTTCTATGATATATGCTGTGTCTGGAAACAAAAGAGTAGGCATTGGTTTTGAGGGTGAAACCCCATACAAACTTGAACCTGTTGATGAAATGAAAATCACATACAAGCCATTGTATGATCAGTTCAAGTATGGCCACTCCCATGATATTAGGCACACTTCACATGCTCAAAGTTTTCACATAACACACACCAAAAGGCATGTGACACAACCTAGGAAATATCATGAAACTCACATTAAAAATTATCATGCTGTTCCTCCTATTGCTTACAATGTGAAACCCAAGTTCAATCAGAACTTGAGAAAATCTAACAAGAAAGGACCCAAGAAAATGTGGGTACCTAAGGATAAGATTATTCCTATTGCAGATATCCTTGACTGCAAAAAGGACAAAGCACAACATGTCATGGTACCTGGACTCTGGATGCTCGCGACACATGACAGGAAGAAGGTCTATGTTCCAAGACCTGGTGCTTAAGTCTGGAGGAGAAGTCAAGTTTGGAGGAGATCAGAAGGGCAAGATAATTGGCTCTGGAACTATAAAGTCTGGTAACTCTCCTTCCATTTCTAATGTACTTCTTGTAGAAGGATTAACACATAACCTCTTATCTATCAGTCAATTGAGTGACAATGGTTATGATATAATCTTTAATCAAGAGTCTTGCAAGGCTGTAAATCAGAAGGATGGCTCAATCCTATTTACAGGCAAGAGGAAGAACAACATTTATAAGACAGATCTGCAAGATCTTATGAGTCAGAAGGTGACTTGTCTTATGTCTGTTTCTGAAGAGCAGTGGGTCTGGCACAGAAGATTAGGTCATGCTAGTTTGAGAAAGATTTCTCAGATTAACAAACTGAATCTGGTCAGAGGACTCCCTAATCTGAAATTCAAATCAGATGCTCTTTGTGAAGCATGTCAGAAGGGCAAGTTCTCCAAACCTGCATTCAAGTCCAAGAATGTTGTTTCTACCTCAAGGCCATTAGAACTCTTGCACATTGATCTGTTTGGCCCAGTCAAAACAGCATCTGTCAGAGGGAAGAAATATGGATTAGTCATCGTAGATGATTATAGCCGCTGGACATGGGTAAAATTCTTAAAACACAAGGATGAGACTCATTCAGTGTTCTTTGATTTCTGCATTCAGATTCAATCTGAAAAAGAGTGTAAAATCATAAAGGTTAGAAGTGATCATGGTGGTGAATTTGAGAACAGATCCTTTGAAGAGTTCTTCAAGGAAAATGGTATTGCCCATGATTTCTCTTGTCCTAGAACTCCACAGCAAAATGGGGTTGTAGAACGAAAGAATAGGACTCTGCAAGAAATGGCCAGAACCATGATCAATGAAACCAATATGGCTAAGCATTTCTGGGCAGAAGCAATAAACACTGCATGCTATATTCAGAATAGAATCTCTATCAGACCTATTCTAAATAAGACTCCTTATGAATTGTGGAAGAATAGAAAGCCCAACATTTCATATTTCCATCCTTTTGGATGTGTATGCTTTATTCTGAACACTAAAGATTATCTTGGTAAGTTTGATTCCAAAGCACAGAAATGTTTCCTTCTTGGATATTCTGAACGCTCAAAAGGCTACAGAGTATACAATACTGAAACATTGATTGTAGAAGAATCAATCAATATCAGGTTTGATGATAAGCTTGGTTCTGAAAAACCAAAGCAGTTTGATAATTTTGCAGATTTTGATATTGATATATCAGAAGTTGTTGAGCCAAGAAGCAACGCATCAGAAGCAGAGCTTCTCAGAAGCAAAGAATCTGAAGATCAAGTATCAGCTTCTCTGGAGGATCTTAGCATTTCTGAAGAACCATCTGTCAGAAGATCATCCAGACTCATCTCTGGTCATTCAGAAGATGTCATTCTTGGAAAGAAGGATGATCCAATCAGAACAAGAGCATTCCTTAAGAACAATGCAGATTGTCAATTAGGTCTTGTATCTTTGATCGAGCCAACTTCTGTTGATCATGCTCTAGAAGATCCAGACTGGATAATTGCTATGCAAGAAGAACTGAATCAGTTTACAAGGAATGATGTTTGGGATCTTGTTCCTAGACCAGATGGATTCAATATAATTGGTACAAAATGGGTCTTCAGAAACAAGCTCAGTGAGAAAGGTGAAGTGGTAAGGAACAAAGCCAGACTGGTGGCTCAGGGTTATAGTCAGCAAGAAGGGATTGATTATACAGAAACCTTTGCACCAGTGGCCAGGTTAGAATCTATTCGTCTATTAATTTCATTTGCCACTCAACATAACATCACTCTTTATCAGATGGATGTCAAGAGTGCCTTCTTAAATGGTTATATAGATGAAGAAGTTTATGTCCATCAACCTCCTGGTTTTGAAGACTCTATGTCTCCTAATCATGTTTTTAAACTTAAGAAATCATTGTATGGATTGAAACAGGCTCCCAGAGCTTGGTATGAACGCTTAAGTTCTTTCCTTCTAGATAATGGTTTCACTAGAGGAAAAGTGGACACTACTCTCTTTTGTAAAACCTTTAAAAGGGATATTTTAATTTGTCAAATATATGTAGATGATATTATTTTTGGAACATCTAATGCTACACTTGGAAAGGAGTTTGCTAAGTCTATGCAGGCTGAGTTTAAAATGAGCATGATGGGAGAACTCAAGTATTTCCTCGGAATACAAATAAATCAAACATCAGAAGGAACGTATGTTCACCAAACCAAGTATGTGAAGGAACTTCTGAAGAAGTTTAATCTTCTAGACTGCAAAGAAGCCAAAACTCCTATGCATCCAACATGCATCCTAGGTAAGGATGAGGTAAGTAAGAAGGTAGATCAGAAGTTATACAGAGGTATGATTGGATCTCTTCTATATTTGACTGCTTCTAGACCTGACATTCTGTTCAGTGTTTGTTTGTGTGCTAGATTCCAATCAGATCCTAGAGAATCTCATTTAACTGCTGTTAAGAGAATTCTAAGGTATCTGAAAGGTACTACTAATGTTGGCTTAGTTTACAGAAAATCTAAAGAATACAACTTAGTAGGATTCTGCGATGCTGACTATGCTGGAGACAGAATTGAAAGAAAAAGTACTTCAGGAAGTTGTCAATTTCTTGGAAGTCATTTGATCTCTTGGTATAGCAAGAAGCAAGCAACTATTGCTCTATCAACAACAGAAGCAGAATATGTCGCTGCTGCTGGTTGTAGCACACAGATGCTCTGGATGAAGAGTCAGTTAGAAGATTATCAGATATTTGAGAGTAACATTCCTATATTCTGTGATAATACTTCTGCTATATGTTTATCTAAGAACCCCATTCTTCATTCAAAAGCTAAACATATTGAGATAAAACATCATTTCATAAGGGACTATGTTCAGAAGGGTGTTATATCTTTAAACTTTGTTGATACAGACCATCAATGGGCTGATATCTTTACAAAACCCCTGGCTGAAGATAGGTTTAAGTTCATTCTGAAGAACATCAGTATGGATTTATGCCCAGAATGAGAAGATGAGAAGTTCTTATGTATGAGTAACTTCTGAAATGAAAATGGATTATTTTTTTATATATCAGAAGTTCTGATTGAAATCTTTTAGAAATTATGATTCGGTTATTACTAACGTTTCATTGTCTAAGTTGATTCAGAACCTCTTTTAAAGCAAAACAGCTGTTACGTTTTTATCTCGGGATGGTAAACCTGTCGTTACTATTCATGGATAAACGTGCGTGCAGTTGAAGGGACGCCGACCATAGGTAACTGTGCTAGTCACCTCATTTGTCTTTATTATCTCTCCTCACGTCACGTAACATTAAATGCTAGTCATCATTCGTTTCATTTTATTTCTTTTTAAATACTCTTCAAACTCTTCTCTTTCCCTCTCACCTCTCTCTATCTCTTTGCATTCCTCATCAAGTTTTTCTCTCTCTCTCTTCCATATCAAACCCTACCTGTTCATTTTTCTGCAAACCCATCATGAACTCTTCATCAAGCCCAGGAAATAATGAAAATGATCAAAACAACAAAAGAAAAGCTGTTGAAACATCACCTTCCAAACCCAAAAAGATCAAAATCACCTATGTTCCTCTCAAGGTGAATCCATTCGAAGCAATGTTGTCTGGAAACTATTCTAGACGTGTGTTTCATCCTCCTGGTGAAAGCCCTCCATCATCTCCATCTTCTTCCTCATCTTTCGACCTTCAAGACTCAGCTTCCTCTTCATCTAACCTTTCCTCTCCCTTAATCTCTTCTGAAGAAATCTCTTCATCTTCACCCGCTGAGAATGTTGTCTCTGGTAAAGATGGTGGAAGATCTGCATCAGGACCAAGTCTCCCTGATCCCTCGCCTGAAAGCCCAAGAAGCAGTCAATGAGGTGTTTCACTTCTTCATGGCATGCTGGCACAGACGTTGTCTTAGCTAGGGTCCTAGGATTTGGTCTTAGTAGTTTTATTTTTCTTGTTGCATCTGTTTTCCTGCATTCCTTTCTTGTAATCCTTTTTAGTTATCAATGAAAAAGTTTCTTTGCTTTTACATTGCAGCAATTCTATTTGTCGTTTTATGCATCTGAATCTTTTGAAATATTCTTTTTGATGTTATGACAAAAAGGGGGAGAAAGATAAATGATAAATGATTTGATTTAATCAGTTGCTCTTACTAACAAGAACTGCAAGTTCTATATGGTTTAAGTGTTTTGCAGGTATACTGAAGAGAATCTTCAAAGCAAACACAAGAAGCAAAACCATGGAAACTGAAGCAAGCTGAGTGCTGTTAAGCTTCAGAAATCAGAAGCAAGAAAGAAGAATGAATCAGAAGCACTGATAATAGAATTTGATCTATATTTGTCTATTTGTTCTGACAAAATTCTATTTGCTCTGATACATATAATGTTATGGCTCTGATACATTATTTGCTCTGATACATTATTTCAGCCTATATGGCTCTGATTCATATAATGTGTTCAAACATACATTTTATGTTCTAACTCGTTCATGCTGACTTTTGTCGTTTAGTTTTTGTTCTGTAACATTTCAGGATGTAGAGATGCTCAGATGATGCTCTGGTACATTCAACAATGTTCTGATACAAATCTAGCATGAAGTGATGTTGGTAGAAATTCAAAGCTCTGAAGCTATCCGAGGGAAGCAGAAATCAGAAGCTGCGAATGTTCTAAAGATCCAGAAAACTCAAGTTCTGAAGCTGTCCTGAATGGAAGCAAAAATCAGAAGCTGTGAATGTTCAGAAGATCAAAGAAATTCAAGTTCTGAAGCTGTCCTGAATGGAAGCAGAAATCAGAAGCTGTGAATGTTCAGAAGATCAAAGAAATTCAAGTTCTGAAGCTGTCCTAGATGGAAGCAGGAATCAGAAGCTGTGAGTGTTCTAGGGATCTAAGGAAATTCTAGTTCTGAAGCTGTCCTATGGAAGCAGAAGTCAGAAGCTATGAATTCTCTAAAGACAGAAGCTTATATGATCGTCTCTACCGAAATAATCAGGGAAGTCTTTTATTAAAGTTCTTCGAGTATTTATTTCAGGGGGAGATTATTTATCTCAGGGGGAGATTGTTAATCTCAGGGGGAGACATATTCATATGCTTATGCTATAGCTGTGTAATTTGTCTTTTGCCGACTGTTCTTTCTGATCGCAAATTCATATCATTTATATATGTTTTTGTCATCATCAAAAAGGGGGAGATTGTTAGAACAAGATTTGTTCTGATCAATTATCTTAGTTTTGATGATAACAATAATATGAATTTTGCTTAAGATAATATGGTACTCTAATCCAATGCAATTTCCCTTTCAGGAAATATATATAAAGAGTACGCATAATTCAGCGCTCAGAAGCTTTGTCTCAAAGGGTTCAGCATGCAACATCAGAACATGGTCTGGCAAGACATCAGAAGATGGTCGAAGCAGAATCAGAACATGGGTCTATGGAAGCATCAGAAGAACATGAGATCAGAAGCACTGAAGCTCAGAAGATGGTATCACGCTCAGAAGCACTTCAAGGTCAGAAGATCAGAAGATGCTATGCACCAAGCTGTTTGACTCTGATGATATTCAAACGTTGTATTCACAAACATCAGATCAGAAGAAAGTACAAGTGGCAAGCTACGCTGACTGACAAAAGGAACGTTAAAAGCTATTAAAGGCTACGTCAGTAGACACAGCGTGAACAAGGCTCGAGGTAGTTGACAAAAGCGTATAACATTAAATGCGATGCTGTACGGAACACACAAAGCATTAAATGCATTCAACGGTCATCTTCTCCAACGCCTATAAATATGAAGTTCTGATGAGAAGCAAGGTTAACGATCCTGAACAATATAATTCAAATTAACTTGCTGAAACGCTGTTCAAATCAAAACTCAGAATCTTCATCTTCATCAAAGCTCACTTCATTGCTGTTGTAATATATTAGTGAGATTAAGCTTAAACGATTAAGAGAAATATCACAGTTGTGATTATCGCTTGTAAGAAGCATTTGTAAACTCTTAGAATTGATTACATTAAGTTGTAAGGAACTAGAGTGATCGTGTTGATCAGAATACACTAGGAAGTCTTAGGAGTGAACTAAGCAGATTGTAACTAGAGTGATCGTGTTGATCAGTAGACTCTAGAAAAGTCTTAGAGGGTATCTAAGCAGTTGTTCCTGGAGTGATCAGTGTGTGATCAGAAGACTCTGGAAGACTTAGTTGCGGACTAAGTGGAAAACCATTGTAATCCGTGCGATTAGTGGATTAAATCCTCAGTTGAGGTAAATCATCTCTGCGGGGGTGGACTGGAGTAGTTTAGTTAACAACGAACCAGGATAAAAATAACTGTGCAATTTATTTTTATCTGTCAAGTTTTTAAAGCTACACTTATTCAAACCCCCCCTTTCTAAGTGTTTTTCTATCCTTCAAGAAGAAGATCAGCAAATCACTCCGGTTATTGCCTGTTCTATTTCCAAAAAGGAGTTGGAAGTTATCTGTGAACTCATGGTAGATTTTGATAGCATCGAAGAACATGAATATCATCTTAAAGAAGATATCATTTTTCAAGGATGGACTTCATTGTTTGCTGAGTTCTGTGGACCGGTCTACCCAGATCTTGTTAAGGAATTTTGGGTGCATGCAGTTGTTGCCCCTAAATCCATTCTGTCTTTCGTCCATGGGAAGTTTGTGGTCATTACTGAGAACATTATGAGAATGATGTTCAATCTAAAAAACCCTGAGGGTGCTTATGAAATTGATCAAAGGGCTGATTGGGATGAAGTGTTGTCTACCCTTTACACAGACGTTAAGGAGACAAAGCGTGTCAAGGACATGAAAGACCTCTACAAAATCTGGACCAAGATTCTTCTAGGGTGTTTCTATCACAGGAAAGGAACACATGCTGCAGATTTCGTCAACAATGAGCAGAAATACATTCTGTATTGCATTGCCACTAAGAAGAAGGTTGATGTTATCTACATAATCTTCAATCACATGTGGAATGCTGTGAGGGATTCCAGAAATGCCTTCAGAGTAAAGAAGTGTACTATTATTCCTTTTGGAAGAATCATTACAAACCTTCTGGTTCATTCCAAGATTGTTGAGGAATTGGAAGCTAAAGGTACCATCAAAGATCTGGCTGTCAATACTGGAAGTTGCTTGAATGCTCTCACCTTGAGAAAGATGAATGTTATTGATACTATCATCAAAACCCCTCAACCTCTTCCTAGAGCAAGAAGCAGAAGAGATCCTATTCTTGCTGACTTTGAAACCTTCTTCAAAAGTGAGGTGCCAGAAGTCAGAACTAGATATCTGAAGTCACTCAAAGAAGATGAAGGAGTAAAAGATCAAGAAAAAGGTGCTCCTGCTAAAGAAGGTCGCAGGAAAACTTCTACTTCTAGGGCTGCTGCCTCGGAAGATGTTTCAGAAGCTGCTCCTGAAGCTGCTATGAAGAAGGAAAGAAGAACTAAGAGAAAATTTGATCTTCCTTCTGATAATCAGGTGAACGTAGTTCAGAGTGTAGCTGCTGCTACTACCGTTGAGAAAACTGTTCCAGAAGAAGCTGTTGCTGAAGAAGTTCAAGTTATTTCAATTGCAACTAAGAAGAATGTAAAGGAGACTGCTGAGAAGAAGAAAAAGAAGAAGTTGAATAAAAATGTTGAAGTTTGTATAGCTGTTGAGAAGAAGAAGACAAGAAAAAGAAAATTAATATTAAATGCCTCTGATGATGATGAGGATGTTCAAGAAGCTGTGAATCAGCAAGTTAAAATATCTCAAGGACCAACAACTCAAGCAGTTGAAGGTCAGAAGGTTGTTGATAGTGAGAAGGAAGCTCGTGAGTCTACCAGAAGAAGAGAAATCTCTCTTGGAAAGGCTAAGATTGTGGAAGAGCAGAAGAGTAAGAAGCAAAAGAAGCTTGAGGCTGTGTTTGAAGCTGTTCAGAAGGTATCCAAAGGTATTCATCTCTCTGAACCTGATTCTGTTCCTACTTTACGTTCAGAAGTTGCACCAGTAGCTGCTGCTCCTGGCTATGCTGGTTATCTTCTTGAGGGTGATAATGGTATCTACTATCATCCCATCAGAAACAGGAGACTTCTTGAGGAGAAAAGGTTTACTGATGAACTTGAGGAAGCAAGAATTGCTGCAGCAATGGAAGCCAATCCTTGCAGGGATATTGTGGTCTGGAGACCTCATTATCCAGTTCTGACTGGAGACTTCAAGTTCTTGTTTGACTTGCTGAGGGAAAATCCTTCTGAGGAAGACCCAAACTTTGTCATTCCAGAAGTTGTTGACCCACCAGAAGTTGAGGGTCCTTCTGCTCCAAGGAATCTAGCTGCCATTCTTCAAGCTCTTGAGAATGGAGACTCTGAGGTGCTTGCTGCAGAGTATGGAGATGCTTCTATGGAAGAAGCAGATGCTGAAGATCATCCTGCTGACAGTATTCCTGTTGAGGAAAATCAAGGTGATGATCTGATCATGGAAGCTGCGGTTCAGAATGCTATCCCTCTGGACAGAAGTTGTGAAGCTTCTTCTGATGAACCTTCTCGTATCGTAAGGACTTTGGAAGTTATTCAGAAGAACCAGGCTGAGCTATCTTCTCGCATGGATGAGCAACGCACGATCGATGCTGAATTCCGCACCTTCATGGAGAGGCAGACTGAGAGCAACAATGGGATTCATGACATGCTGGCCAAGATCATGTCTAAGCTAGGGTCATCTTAGTCTTTGAGTCTTAGATTGTTTTCTTTGTTTGCTGCATCTGTTTTCTATGCATCTTCCAATCTCTCTTGTACTTCTGACAATTTCTCCTTGCTATCAATGAAATTATCTTTTCTTCTCACATATTGTTGTTGATTGCAATATAGGGCAAGCAACAAAAGATATTTGGAAATATTGATCCGGGAATTATCGTCCACAGAGATGGAGAGATGCCATTCAACAGTTTCTACGGTTTCGAACTTTGGATTGAATGAGCAAAAAGTAAACAAAGATATAGACAGGAAAAGAATAAACACATTCTTAGAAGAGAAATAACTTATCAGGAATGTAAATATATTCACTCTTCACAAACATACACTTACCAATCCGTTATACTCAACCTACGATACTCATCTATGTCATCACGTATCTCTCACATAAGCGTCCATCTCTGGAGCACAAACGAGATCATCTCACAACTAAGGTTATCTCTAACGCGAAGTCGCGAGAACATCCGTATTCTCGCGTCGGCGATCTCTCGCGCGCCGCTCAAACACGAAAGCATTACGTACAGATACCCACAGTGAATGCTAGCTCTAAATCTATCTCTAGAGTTAAGAACCAACAGATTATCATCCTAGATAAAGATTCAAGCAGTTTATCTCTAAAGCAACCTAAATCCCCAGCATAGAGCAAAAATCCAGGATAACATCAACACAGATTTGTAAAGCAAGTTAAACATAACATTATAATCGGTAAATATACATAAGATTCGAGTAACTATACAAACAAACCCAACACAAAGAAATACACAGAGAATAGAAGAGATAAACCAAACATCTCGCGGGTTGTCAGTTCCGGTTGATGAGAAATCCACCTCCGATCTTCCAAGTGCATGACCCGGTGTTGTTTTCTAAGCTAATCCTACTCTAAGAATGAAAATGATGGAGTTGGAACCCAAACTTTCCCAAAACATACCCTAGAAATGTTACAAATGAAGAAATATAAACACAATTTCTGCTACGGCTGCTTAGCGGCCAAACCTCGCTGAGCGGAGTACACGTATTACAAAAATATCTAGAACAGTAAACAGGGCTCCGCTTAGCGGCCAGAGCTGTCGCTTAGCGGCTAGGAAAATTGGTTCGCCACTGGAAAGCGCACTTAGACGCCGCTAAGCGGACCTCTCTGCACAAATCTTGCTTATTTGATCCAAAATCGTGCAATCGGAGCCGTGCCTTCGACACTTTATTCCTCGAGGCTCCAATAAGCATGAATACCTATAAAAACAAAGGAAAAACTATTAAACGGTATATAAAACATATGAAAACTAAATAATGTGAATATATACACAAAAGTGGGGATTTTGTTACAAAAACGAAATGAATAGAATCGATAAGTGCCACAATTATATACTCAAAATAACAACATTTTGGCACTTATCAAACTCTCCCCAACTTGAAACTTTGTTTGTCCTCAAACAATGTCAAATAAATCAAAGAATTGAAAGTAATAAACCAAAGAATTGTGAATCAACAAGTTTTGAAAACCAAAAACAAATGTATGGCTCAATACAAAAACGTATAAACAAAGTAAATACTTACCACTATACTACAACGACAACATGTAAATGAAACGAATCCTAAGCACAAAAAGCATACAAAACATTCTAACACAATACATGCTCACATCATGAATCACACCTAGCAAAATTTCATCAATGGATGAAGAACACACAAAGGTGAAGGACTTTTAACACTCATCCAACAATCTTGCAAACAAAAGATTAAGTTATGCATTCATCCAAAAATCACATTGAAGATACAAAAGCAAGAATCACAAGGACTTTTCAAGGTTGTAATGTGGCTTGGTTAACAAACAAGGGATAAGTCCTAAGGCTAATCGAAACAAAAACTTGCCTAAACCTAAGGGAGTGATCAATCCACCAAAGATTCAAACAACAAAACCTCGATTAAACTTCTTCCTTAACCACAAGTTTCTCAAACCAATCACAATACTTATTAGCACAATTATTCACTTCTCTTTTCTTTTTCTTTTTCAAAACTTTTTCTCTCTTTTTTTTCTTTTCTTTTCACATTTTTTTCTTTTTTTTTTCTTTCTTTTCAACCTCATAGCAACAACCACATAAGTACATAATCATTTCTCCCCAACTTGAATTCAACCACACCATCATATGAATACTCCCTACTTTCTAAGGCAAGGTAAAAATTCATACAACAACATAAAGTTGAGGGTTCAAGAAAAAAGAATCAACATCCATGCAAAAAGGAAAACTAAATACTCAAAGATAAGCATTTAGCAAAAACAACATGGACATTGACAAAAAGGCTTAAAAGGGTTAACAAATGATCACACACTCACAAGGTGAATTGACTATTTGGTTATGGTGGTTGTGCTCAAAATGAAACAAAATGCCTTGATCCTTTTCATGCTTTCATAAAATCAACATAAACACAAGATTAAGCATAATAAAATCCAGTTAAAACAAAGATTGTGGCCTCCAGCATATATGAACAATGGAAAGCTTCCTCACATTTATGGTTTGGGAACTAAAGTGATTCCATCAACAAGCAAGTAATGCAAAAGAATGAATTGTATGGTAATTGTACAAATGAAAAGTTTCCTAAACATGCTATGTTATAGAAAGCGATAAATGAATACCTTGAATGATACAACTTCAAAAACAATATCCTACCATACATCCGCAAGTTGAAACACTCAAGCTTTGGAAAATCACCTCAAAAATCTTCGAATTACTGAACAAAATTTGAATCCAAACAACAAATAAAAGAATTAGAAAAACAAAATCATTATCTACTAGTAATTAGCCTTGGTGAAAGTGGGAAAAAGGAGTGAACCAAGTGGAATGGGAACCCCACTGATACAGAGCAGGAAAACAAAATTTTACTGTCATCGCTTAGCGGATGACAGAAAAACCAGAAAAATCAGAACTGCACCAGCTGTTCTAATCACTCACCACTTCACCTAAATACCTCATTAACAGAAATATAAACAACATTTACAACCGTTGGGGTGCCTCCCAACAAGCGCTTGTTTTACGTCGTTAGCTCGACGCCTTTATTGTTTCGGTGTTTGGAAAGTAGCTTCCTTCCGTCATGCCATGGTGACGTCTCACCGCACAAGCCTAAAGAAAGTGTCCTAACCAAAGCACTCAACAAACGTTACGAGTACAATATATACAACAATTATACGAACATAAAAGAAAACACAAATATACAATTATGTACACAAACCACCACATATGCACAAGTATGGAACACAAACAACTGTTATCATACAAAAAGAGAAAATTGGTGAATGTTGGATTCACAAGTTGAAAAGTGAAGATTTGTTATTAAAGAGCTAATCCGAGATCAACATGTTTCACCAACATTCACTAGTAAAAGTATACTTATATGTAACATATACAAGTAAACTTATATGGTGAACATAAACAAGTAAACATGTACAAGTAAATATATATACAAGTGAAACTATACAATATATACGATATATACAAAGCTCAAAACCATGAAAACTATTGCGATGCAATCCACAACAATCCCCGGCAACGGCGCCATTTTGTTGATTGCAATATAGGGCAAGCAACAAAAGATATTTGGAAATATTGATCCGGGAATTATCGTCCACAGAGATGGAGAGATGCCATTCAACAGTTTCTACGGTTTCGAACTTTGGATTGAATGAGCAAAAAGTAAACAAAGATATAGACAGGAAAAGAATAAACACATTCTTAGAAGAGAAATAACTTATCAGGAATGTAAATATATTCACTCTTCACAAACATACACTTACCAACCCGTTATACTCAACCTACGATACTCATCTATGTCATCATGTATCTCTCACATAAGCGTCCATCTCTGGAGCACAAACGAGATCATCTCACAATTAAGGTTATCTCTAACGCGAAGTCGCGAGAACATCCGTATTCTCGCGTCGGCGATCTCTCGCGCGCCGCTCGAACACGAAAGCATTACGTACAGATACCCACAGTGAATGCTAGCTCTAAATCTATCTCTAGAGTTAAGAACCAACAGATTATCATCCTAGATAAAGATTCAAGCAGTTTATCTCTAAAGCAACCTAAATCCCCAGCATAGAGCAAAAATCCAGGATAACATCAACACAGATTTGTAAAGCAAGTTAAACATAACATTATAATCGGTAAATATACATAAGATTCGAGTAACTATACAAACAAACCCAACACAAAGAAATACACAGAGAATAGAAGAGATAAACCAAACATCTGGCGGGTTGTCAGCTCCGGTTGATGAGAAATCCACCTCCGATCTTCCAAGTGCATGACCCGGTGTTGTTTTCTAAGCTAATCCTACTCTAAGAATGAAAATGATGGAGTTGGAACCAAAACTTTCCCAAAACCATACCCTAGAAATGTTACAAATGAAGAAATATAAACACAATTTCTGCTACGGCTGCTTAGCGGCCAAACCTCGCTGAGCGGAGTACACGTATTACAAAAATATCTAGAACAGTAAACAGGGCTCCGCTTAGCGGCCAGAGCTGTCGCTTAGCGGCTAGGAAAATTGGTTCGCCACTGGAAAGCGCGCTTAGACGCCGCTAAGCGGACCTCTCTGCACAAATCTTGCTTATTTGATCCAAAATCGCGCAATCGGAGCCGTACCTTCGACACTTTATTCCTCGAGGCTCCAATAAGCATGAATACCTATAAAAACAAAGGAAAAACTATTAAACGGTATATAAAACATATGAAAACTAAATAATGTGAATATATACACAAAAGTGGGGATTTTGTTACAAAAACGAAATGAATAGAATCGATAAGTGCCACAATTATATACTCAAAATAACAACATTTTGGCACTTATCAAACTCTCCCCAACTTGAAACTTTGTTTGTCCTCAAACAATGTCAAATAAATCAAAGAATTGAAAGTAATAAACCAAAGAATTGTGAATCAACAAGTTTTGAAAACCAAAAACAAATGTATGGCTCAATACAAAAACGTATAAACAAAGTAAATACTTACCACTATACTACAACGACAACATGTAAATGAAACGAATCCTAAGCACAAAAAGCATACAAAACATTCTAACACAATACATGCTCACATCATGAATCACACCTAGCAAAATTTCATCAATGGATGAAGAACACACAAAGGTGAAGGACTTTTAACACTCATCCAACAATCTTGCAAACAAAAGATTAAATTATGCATTCATCCAAAAATCACATTGAAGATACAAAAGCAAGAATCACAAGGACTTTTCAAGGTTGTAATGTGGCTTGGTTAACAAACAAGGGATAAGTCCTAAGGCTAATCGAAACAAAAACTTGCCTAAACCTAAGGGAGTGATCAATCCACCAAAGATTCAAACAACAAAACCTCGATTAAACTTCTTCCTTAACCACAAGTTTCTCAAACCAATCACAATACTTATTAGCACAATTATTCACTTCTCTTTTCTTTTTCTTTTTCAAAACTTTTTCTCTCTTTTTTTTTCTTTTCTTTTCACATTTTTTTCTTTTTTTTTCTTTCTTTTCAACCTCATAGCAACAACCACATAAGTACATAATCATTTCTCCCCAACTTGAATTCAACCACACCATCATATGAATACTCCCTACTTTCTAAGGCAAGGTAAAAATTCATACAACAACATAAAGTTGAGGGTTCAAGAAAAAAGAATCAACATCCATGCAAAAAGGAAAACTAAATACTCAAAGATAAGCATTTAGCAAAAACAACATGGACATTGACAAAAAGGCTTAAAAGGGTTAACAAATGATCACACACTCACAAGGTGAATTGACTATTTGGTTATGGTGGTTGTGCTCAAAATGAAACAAAATGCCTTGATCCTTTTCATGCTTTCATAAAATCAACATAAACACAAGATTAAGCATAATAAAATCCAGTTAAAACAAAGATTGTGGCCTCCAGCATATATGAACAATGGAAAGCTTCCTCACATTTATGGTTTGGGAACTAAAGTGATTCCATCAACAAGCAAGTAATGCAAAAGAATGAATTGTATGGTAATTGTACAAATGAAAAGTTTCCTAAACATGCTATGTTATAGAAAGCGATAAATGAATACCTTGAATGATACAACTTCAAAAACAATATCCTACCATACATCCGCAAGTTGAAACACTCAAGCTTTGGAAAATCACCTCAAAAATCTTCGAATTACTGAACAAAATTTGAATCCAAACAACAAATAAAAGAATTAGAAAAACAAAATCATTATCTACTAGTAATTAGCCTTGGTGAAAGTGGGAAAAAGGAGTGAACCAAGTGGAATGGGAACCCCACTGATACAGAGCAGGAAAACAAAATTTTACTGTCATCGCTTAGCGGATGACAGAAAAACCAGAAAAATCAGAACTGCACCAGCTGTTCTAATCACTCACCACTTCACCTAAATACCTCATTAACAGAAATATAAACAACATTTACAACCGTTGGGGTGCCTCCCAACAAGCGCTTGTTTTACGTCGTTAGCTCGACGCCTTTATTGTTTCGGTGTTTGGAAAGTAGCTTCCTTCCGTCATGCCATGGTGACGTCTCACCGCACAAGCCTAAAGAAAGTGTCCTAACCAAAGCACTCAACAAACGTTACGAGTACAATATATACAACAATTATACGAACATAAAAGAAAACACAAATATACAATTATGTACACAAACCACCACATATGCACAAGTATGGAACACAAACAACTATTATCATACAAAAAGAGAAAATTGGTGAATGTTGGATTCACAAGTTGAAAAGTGAAGATTTGTTATTAAAGAGCTAATCCGAGATCAACATGTTTCACCAACATTCACTAGTAAAAGTATACTTATATGTAACATATACAAGTAAACTTATATGGTGAACATAAACAAGTAAACATGTACAAGTAAATATATATACAAGTGAAACTATACAATATATACGATATATACAAAGCTCAAAACCATGAAAACTATTGCGATGCAATCCACAACCATCCCCGGCAACGGCGCCATTTTGTTGATTGCAATATAGGGCAAGCAACAAAAGATATTTGGAAATATTGATCCGGGAATTATCGTCCACAGAGATGGAGAGATGCCATTCAACAGTTTCTACGGTTTCGAACTTTGGATTGAATGAGCAAAAAGTAAACAAAGATATAGACAGGAAAAGAATAAACACATTCTTAGAAGAGAAATAACTTATCAGGAATGTAAATATATTCACTCTTCACAAACATACACTTACCAACCCGTTATACTCAACCTAAGATACTCATCTATGTCATCATGTATCTCTCACATAAGCGTCCATCTCTGGAGCACAAACGAGATCATCTCACAATTAAGGTTATCTCTAACGCGAAGTCGCGAGAACATCCGTATTCTCGCGTCGGCGATCTCTCGCGCGCCGCTCGAACACGAAAGCATTACGTACAGATACCCACAGTGAATGCTAGCTCTAAATCTATCTCTAGAGTTAAGAACCAACAGATTATCATCCTAGATAAAGATTCAAGCAGTTTATCTCTAAAGCAACCTAAATCCCCAGCATAGAGCAAAAATCCAGGATAACATCAACACAGATTTGTAAAGCAAGTTAAACATAACATTATAATCGGTAAATATACATAAGATTCGAGTAACTATACAAACAAACCCAACACAAAGAAATACACAGAGAATAGAAGAGATAAACCAAACATCTCGCGGGTTGTCAGCTCCGGTTGATGAGAAATCCACCTCCGATCTTCCAAGTGCATGACCCGGTGTTGTTTTCTAAGCTAATCCTACTCTAAGAATGAAAATGATGGAGTTGGAACCCAAACTTTCCCAAAACATACCCTAGAAATGTTACAAATGAAGAAATATAAACACAATTTCTGCTACGGCTGCTTAGCGGCCAAACCTCGCTAAGCGGAGTACACGTATTACAAAAATATCTAGAACAGTAAACAGGGATCCGCTTAGCGGCCAGAGCTGTCGCTTAGCGGCTAGGAAAATTGGTTCGCCACTGGAAAGCGCACTTAGACGCCGCTAAGCGGACCTCTCTGCACAAATCTTGCTTATTTGATCCAAAATCGCGCAATCGGAGCCGTGCCTTCGACACTTTATTCCTCGAGGCTCCAATAAGCATGAATACCTATAAAAACAAAGGAAAAACTATTAAACGGTATATAAAACATATGAAAACTAAATAATGTGAATATATACACAAAAGTGGGGATTTTGTTACAAAAACGAAATGAATAGAATCGATAAGTGCCACAATTATATACTCAAAATAACAACATTTTGGCACTTATCAAACTCTCCCCAACTTGAAACTTTGTTTGTCCTCAAACAATGTCAAATAAATCAAAGAATTGAAAGTAATAAACCAAAGAATTGTGAATCAACAAGTTTTGAAAACCAAAAACAAATGTATGGCTCAATACAAAAACGTATAAACAAAGTAAATACTTACCACTATACTACAACGACAACATGTAAATGAAACGAATCCTAAGCACAAAAAGCATACAAAACATTCTAACACAATACATGCTCACATCATGAATCACACCTAGCAAAATTTCATCAATGGATGAAGAACACACAAAGGTGAAGGACTTTTAACACTCATCCAACAATCTTGCAAACAAAAGATTAAGTTATGCATTCATCCAAAAATCACATTGAAGATACAAAAGCAAGAATCACAAGGACTTTTCAAGGTTGTAATGTGGCTTGGTTAACAAACAAGGGATAAGTCCTAAGGCTAATCGAAACAAAAACTTGCCTAAACCTAAGGGAGTGATCAATCCACCAAAGATTCAAACAACAAAACCTCGATTAAACTTCTTCCTTAACCACAAGTTTCTCAAACCAATCACAATACTTATTAGCACAATTATTCACTTCTCTTTTCTTTTTCTTTTTCTTTTTCAAAACTTTTTCTCTCTTTTTTTTTCTTTTCTTTTCACATTTTTTTCTTTTTTTTTCTTTCTTTTCAACCTCATAGCAACAACCACATAAGTACATAATCATTTCTCCCCAACTTGAATTCAACCACACCATCATATGAATACTCCCTACTTTCTAAGGCAAGGTAAAAATTCATACAACAACATAAAGTTGAGGGTTCAAGAAAAAAGAATCAACATCCATGCAAAAAGGAAAACTAAATACTCAAAGATAAGCATTTAGCAAAAACAACATGGACATTGACAAAAAGGCTTAAAAGGGTTAACAAATGATCACACACTCACAAGGTGAATTGACTATTTGGTTATGGTGGTTGTGCTCAAAATGAAACAAAATGCCTTGATCCTTTTCATGCTTTCATAAAATCAACATAAACACAAGATTAAGCATAATAAAATCCAGTTAAAACAAAGATTGTGGCCTCCAGCATATATGAACAATGGAAAGCTTCCTCACATTTATGGTTTGGGAACTAAAGTGATTCCATCAACAAGCAAGTAATGCAAAAGAATGAATTGTATGGTAATTGTACAAATGAAAAGTTTCCTAAACATGCTATGTTATAGAAAGCGATAAATGAATACCTTGAATGATACAACTTCAAAAACAATATCCTACCATACATCCGCAAGTTGAAACACTCAAGCTTTGGAAAATCACCTCAAAAATCTTCGAATTACTGAACAAAATTTGAATCCAAACAACAAATAAAAGAATTAGAAAAACAAAATCATTATCTACTAGTAATTAGCCTTGGTGAAAGTGGGAAAAAGGAGTGAACCAAGTGGAATGGGAACCCCACTGATACAGAGCAGGAAAACAAAATTTTACTGTCATCGCTTAGCGGATGACAGAAAAACCAGAAAAATCAGAACTGCACCAGCTGTTCTAATCACTCACCACTTCACCTAAATACCTCATTAACAGAAATATAAACAACATTTACAACCGTTGGGGTGCCTCCCAACAAGCGCTTGTTTTACGTCGTTAGCTCGACGCCTTTATTGTTTCGGTGTTTGGAAAGTAGCTTCCTTCCGTCATGCCATGGTGACGTCTCACCGCACAAGCCTAAAGAAAGTGTCCTAACCAAAGCACTCAACAAACGTTACGAGTACAATATATACAACAATTATACGAACATAAAAGAAAACACAAATATACAATTATGTACACAAACCACCACATATGCACAAGTATGGAACACAAACAACTATTATCATACAAAAAGAGAAAATTGGTGAATGTTGGATTCACAAGTTGAAAAGTGAAGATTTGTTATTAAAGAGCTAATCCGAGATCAACATGTTTCACCAACATTCACTAGTAAAAGTATACTTATATGTAACATATACAAGTAAACTTATATGGTGAACATAAACAAGTAAACATGTACAAGTAAATATATATACAAGTGAAACTATACAATATATACGATATATACAAAGCTCAAAACCATGAAAACTATTGCGATGCAATCCACAACCATCCCCGGCAACGGCGCCATTTTGTTGATTGCAATATAGGGCAAGCAACAAAAGATATTTGGAAATATTGATCCGGGAATTATCGTCCACAGAGATGGAGAGATGCCATTCAACAGTTTCTACGGTTTCGAACTTTGGATTGAATGAGCAAAAAGTAAACAAAGATATAGACAGGAAAAGAATAAACACATTCTTAGAAGAGAAATAACTTATCAGGAATGTAAATATATTCACTCTTCACAAACATACACTTACCAACCCGTTATACTCAACCTAAGATACTCATCTATGTCATCATGTATCTCTCACATAAGCGTCCATCTCTGGAGCACAAACGAGATCATCTCACAATTAAGGTTATCTCTAACGCGAAGTCGCGAGAACATCCGTATTCTCGCGTCGGCGATCTCTCGCGCGCCGCTCGAACACGAAAGCATTACGTACAGATACCCACAGTGAATGCTAGCTCTAAATCTATCTCTAGAGTTAAGAACCAACAGATTATCATCCTAGATAAAGATTCAAGCAGTTTATCTCTAAAGCAACCTAAATCCCCAGCATAGAGCAAAAATCCAGGATAACATCAACACAGATTTGTAAAGCAAGTTAAACATAACATTATAATCGGTAAATATACATAAGATTCGAGTAACTATACAAACAAACCCAACACAAAGAAATACACAGAGAATAGAAGAGATAAACCAAACATCTCGCGGGTTGTCAGCTCCGGTTGATGAGAAATCCACCTCCGATCTTCCAAGTGCATGACCCGGTGTTGTTTTCTAAGCTAATCCTACTCTAAGAATGAAAATGATGGAGTTGGAACCCAAACTTTCCCAAAACATACCCTAGAAATGTTACAAATGAAGAAATATAAACACAATTTCTGCTACGGCTGCTTAGCGGCCAAACCTCGCTGAGCGGAGTACACGTATTACAAAAATATCTAGAACAGTAAACAGGGCTCCGCTTAGCGGCCAGAGCTGTCGCTTAGCGGCTAGGAAAATTGGTTCGCCACTGGAAAGCGCACTTAGACGCCGCTAAGCGGACCTCTCTGCACAAATCTTGCTTATTTGATCCAAAATCGCGCAATCGGAGCCGTGCCTTCGACACTTTATTCCTCGAGGCTCCAATAAGCATGAATACCTATAAAAACAAAGGAAAAACTATTAAACGGTATATAAAACATATGAAAACTAAATAATGTGAATATATACACAAAAGTGGGGATTTTGTTACAAAAACGAAATGAATAGAATCGATAAGTGCCACAATTATATACTCAAAATAACAACATTTTGGCACTTATCAAACTCTCCCCAACTTGAAACTTTGTTTGTCCTCAAACAATGTCAAATAAATCAAAGAATTGAAAGTAATAAACCAAAGAATTGTGAATCAACAAGTTTTGAAAACCAAAAACAAATGTATGGCTCAATACAAAAACGTATAAACAAAGTAAATACTTACCACTATACTACAACGACAACATGTAAATGAAACGAATCCTAAGCACAAAAAGCATACAAAACATTCTAACACAATACATGCTCACATCATGAATCACACCTAGCAAAATTTCATCAATGGATGAAGAACACACAAAGGTGAAGGACTTTTAACACTCATCCAACAATCTTGCAAACAAAAGATTAAGTTATGCATTCATCCAAAAATCACATTGAAGATACAAAAGCAAGAATCACAAGGACTTTTCAAGGTTGTAATGTGGCTTGGTTAACAAACAAGGGATAAGTCCTAAGGCTAATCGAAACAAAAACTTGCCTAAACCTAAGGGAGTGATCAATCCACCAAAGATTCAAACAACAAAACCTCGATTAAACTTCTTCCTTAACCACAAGTTTCTCAAACCAATCACAATACTTATTAGCACAATTATTCACTTCTCTTTTCTTTTTCTTTTTCAAAACTTTTTCTCTCTTTTTTTTTCTTTTCTTTTCACATTTTTTTCTTTTTTTTTCTTTCTTTTCAACCTCATAGCAACAACCACATAAGTACATAATCATTTCTCCCCAACTTGAATTCAACCACACCATCATATGAATACTCCCTACTTTCTAAGGCAAGGTAAAAATTCATACAACAACATAAAGTTGAGGGTTCAAGAAAAAAGAATCAACATCCATGCAAAAAGGAAAACTAAATACTCAAAGATAAGCATTTAGCAAAAACAACATGGACATTGACAAAAAGGCTTAAAAGGGTTAACAAATGATCACACACTCACAAGGTGAATTGACTATTTGGTTATGGTGGTTGTGCTCAAAATGAAACAAAATGCCTTGATCCTTTTCATGCTTTCATAAAATCAACATAAACACAAGATTAAGCATAATAAAATCCAGTTAAAACAAAGATTGTGGCCTCCAGCATATATGAACAATGGAAAGCTTCCTCACATTTATGGTTTGGGAACTAAAGTGATTCAATCAACAAGCAAGTAATGCAAAAGAATGAATTGTATGGTAATTGTACAAATGAAAAGTTTCCTAAACATGCTATGTTATAGAAAGCGATAAATGAATACCTTGAATGATACAACTTCAAAAACAATATCCGACCATACATCCGCAAGTTGAAACACTCAAGCTTTGGAAAATCACCTCAAAAATCTTCGAATTACTGAACAAAATTTGAATCCAAACAACAAATAAAAGAATTAGAAAAACAAAATTATTATCTACTAGTAATTAGCCTTGGTGAAAGTGGGAAAAAGGAGTGAACCAAGTGGAATGGGAACCCCACTGATACAGAGCAGGAAAACAAAATTTTACTGTCATCGCTTAGCGGATGACAGAAAAACCAGAAAAATCAGAACTGCACCAGCTGTTCTAATCACTCACCACTTCACCTAAATACCTCATTAACAGAAATATAAACAACATTTACAACCGTTGGGGTGCCTCCCAACAAGCGCTTGTTTTACGTCGTTAGCTCGACGCCTTTATTGTTTCGGTGTTTGGAAAGTAGCTTCCTTCCGTCATGCCATGGTGACGTCTCACCGCACAAGCCTAAAGAAAGTGTCCTAACCAAAGCACTCAACAAACGTTACGAGTACAATATATACAACAATTATACGAACATAAAAGAAAACACAAATATACAATTATGTACACAAACCACCACATATGCACAAGTATGGAACACAAACAACTATTATCATACAAAAAGAGAAAATTGGTGAATGTTGGATTCACAAGTTGAAAAGTGAAGATTTGTTATTAAAGAGCTAATCCGAGATCAACATGTTTCACCAACATTCACCAGTAAAAGTATACTTATATGTAACATATACAAGTAAACTTATATGGTGAACATAAACAAGTAAACATGTACAAGTAAATATATATACAAGTGAAACTATACAATATATACGATATATACAAAGCTCAAAACCATGAAAACTATTGCGATGCAATCCACAACCATCCCCGGCAACGGCGCCATTTTGTTGATTGCAATATAGGGCAAGCAACAAAAGATATTTGGAAATATTGATCCGGGAATTATCGTCCACAGAGATGGAGAGATGCCATTCAACAGTTTCTACGGTTTCGAACTTTGGATTGAATGAGCAAAAAGTAAACAAAGATATAGACAGGAAAAGAATAAACACATTCTTAGAAGAGAAATAACTTATCAGGAATGTAAATATATTCACTCTTCACAAACATACACTTACCAACCCGTTATACTCAACCTACGATACTCATCTATGTCATCACGTATCTCTCACATACGCGTCCATCTCTGGAGCACAAACGAGATCATCTCACAACTAAGGTTATCTCTAACGCGAAGTCGCGAGAACATCCGTATTCTCGCGTCGGCGATCTCTCGCGCGCCGCTCGAACACGAAAGCATTACGTACAGATACCCACAATGAATGCTAGCTCTAAATCTATCTCTAGAGTTAAGAACCAACAGATTATCATCCTAGATAAAGATTCAAGCAGTTTATCTCTAAAGCAACCTAAATCCCCAGCATAGAGCAAAAATCCAGGATAACATCAACACAGATTTGTAAAGCAAGTTAAACATAATATTATAATCGGTAAATATACATAAGATTCGAGTAACTATACAAACAAACCCAACACAAAGAAATACACAGAGAATAGAAGAGATAAACCAAACATCTCGCGGGTTGTCAGCTCCGGATGATGAGAAATCCACCTCCGATCTTCCAAGTGCATGACCCGGTGTTGTTTTCTAAGCTAATCCTACTCTAAGAATGAAAATGATGGAGTTGGAACCAAAACTTTCCCAAAACCATACCCTAGAAATGTTACAAATGAAGAAATATAAACACAATTTCTGCTACGGCTGCTTAGCGGCCAAACCTCGCTGAGCGGACTACACGTATTACAAAAATATCTAGAACAGTAAACAGGGCTCCGCTTAGCGGCCAGAGCTGCCGCTTAGCGGCTAGGAAAATTGGTTCGCCACTGGAAAGCGCGCTTAGACGCCGCTAAGCGGACCTCTCTGCATAAATCTTGCTTATTTGATCCAAAATCGCGCAATCGGAGCCGTGCCTTCGACACTTTATTCCTCGAGGCTCCAATAAGCATGAATACCTATAAAAACAAAGGAAAAACTATTAAACGGTATATAAAACATATGAAAACTAAATAATGTGAATATATACACAAAAGTGGGGATTTTGTTACAAAAACGAAATGAATAGAATCGATAAGTGCCACAATTATATACTCAAAATAACAGCATTTTGGCACTTATCAATTGTTTGTCCTGTTTTTCATCTGAATCTTTTATGTTTTTGATGTTATGACAAAAAGGGGGAGAAAGATGTGATAAATGATCTGATTTATTTTATCAGTTGCTGGGAGAAAGGCTCCACATCTCTAACAGATTTGCAAAGTTCTATGTCTTTGAGTGTTTTGCAGGAATTGAAGATACTCTTTAAAGCTCAACATGAGAAGCAGAGACATGGGGAAAAGCAATTCTGTATAGAAACAAGCTCATGGAACTTGAAGCAAGCTGAGTGTTGTAAAGCTTCAAGATCAGAAGCAAGAAGGAAGAATGTTCTGATATTCTGATGATAGAATATGCTCTAAAACATTCTTATTCCTTATATGTTCTGATGCATGTTTTTATATGCTCTATAACATTACTTGTGTTTGCTCTGATACATATTATATGTTCTGATACATATTTTATGTTCTGATCCATTCATGCTTACTTTTGTCGTTTAGTATGTTCTGTAACATTTCAGGATGTAGAGATGCTCTGATGATGCTCTGGTACATTCAACAATGTTCTGATACAATCTAGCATGCAATGATTCAAGAAGAAATTCAAGCTCTGAAGCTGTCCAATGGAAGCAAGAATCAGAAGCTGAATGTTCTGAAGATCAAAGAAATTCAAGTTCTGAAGTTGTCCTATGGAAGCAAGAATCAGAAGCTGTGAATGTTCTGAAGATCTAAGCATATGTGATCGTCTCAACTGAAATGGAAAATACTCAGGGAAGTCCTTTATTTATTAAAATTCTTCCAGTATTTATCTCAGGGGGAGATTGTTAATCTCAGGGGGAGACATATTCACACACTATGTTTATAAACATATGCTATAGCTGTGAAATTGTCTTTAGCCGTCTGATATTCTGATCGCAAATTCATATCATTTATGTCTGTTTTTGTCATCATCAAAAAGGGGGAGATTGTTAGAACAAGATTTGTTCTGATCAATATTCTTAGTTTTGATGATAACAAGCATATGAATTTTGTATGAGATAATGTGGTACTCTAATACTATGCAATTTCCATTTTAGGAATTATATAAAGAGTATGCGCAAAATCAGCGCAAGAAGCACTGACTCAAAAGGTTCAGCATGCAACATCAGAACATGGTCTGGCAAGACATCAGAATATGGTCAAGCAGAATCAGAACATGGGTCTATGCAAGCATCAGAAGAACTTGAGATCAGAAGCAGAAGCACTGAAGTTCTCATGGTATCACGCTCAGAAGCACTTCAAGGTCAGAAGACAAGAAGATGCTCTGCACCAAGCTGTTTGACTCTGATGATATTCAAACGTTGTTACACAAACATCAGATCAGAAGCAAATACTAGACTGGCAGGCTACTCTGACTGACAAAAGGAACGTTAGAAGCTATTAAAGGCAACGTCAGTAGACACAGCGAAAACAAGGCTCGAGGTAGTTGACAAAAGAGTGAAACATTAAATGCAATGCTGTACGGAATACGCAAAGCATTAAATGCTCCCAACGGTCATCTTCTCAAATGCCTATAAATATGAAGTTCTGATGAGAAGCAAGTTTACACAACTCACGAATTACAAACTCTGAACCAACTTGCAGAAATGCTGTCAAATTCAAAAGCTCTCAAACTTCATCATCAAACTCACTACATTGCTGTTGTAATATCTTAGTGAGATTTAAGCTTAAACTTAAGAGAAAATCACAGTTGTGATAATAGCTTTATAAGAAGCATTATAACTCTTAAAAGAATTTGTTTACATTAAGTTGTAAGTTCTAGAGTGATCAGGTTGTTGATCAATATACTCTAGCAAGTCTTAGAAGTTGTCTAAGCAGATTGTTCCTAGAGTGATCAGGTTGTGATCAGTATACTCTAGAAGACTTAGCAGTTGGCTAAGTGGAAAACCATTGTAATCTCGTGTGATTAGTGGATTAAATCCTCAGGTGAGGTAAATCACTCCAAGGGGGTGGACTGGAGTAGTTTAGTTAACAACGAACCAGGATAAAAATCTTTGTGCAAATTGTTTTTATCTTACAAGTTTTAAAGCTACACTTATTCAAACCCCCCCCCCCCCCTTTCTAAGTGTTTTTCTATCCTTCAGTAGAAACATGATTTTATTGAATTGATGATTGTTCACTATTGAAGCATGACAAGTGAGTTATAATAAATTGTTTTATTGAATTGTGGCACCCTTGTTTTCATGTTTACTCTGAAATTTTTATATAATTTCCGCGGGGTAGGGTGTTACAATAGTGGTATCAGAGCAGGTCGGTCCGTCCGGCCAATTGTCGAGTCAGTTGAGTTGCGCGATAGTTAAATATTGTCGGTGTATTATCCCTTGGTACGCGACATGTGAGTGAATCACTGTCGGTACTTGTTTGTTTTGTTGCAGGAGTTGGTTTGAGCGAAGTGGGGGAGAAGCTTTGCTTCTCGGAAGAGGTTCAGTTGCAAGTTTACAAAGAAGATTGTTGTCGTGATGTTTTAGAAATCGGACTTCGGCGATGGAATGTTTCGCACAAGTTATAAGAAGTTTGGGAGCGAAGAGGTATGATAAGGGGCTGTTTGGAATGTGATTGATTTGAAGATGATGAGTTTTAGGGCGGGATTTTCGTAAGAAAAACGCTGGAAAGTTGTTGAATCGTTATGAAACTTTGAAAATTCATAATTGGAGTTTTGTTTGAAGCGTCGGAAAGCTAACGAGATGAACTTTGTTATAAAAAAGGTTGCAGCAGCTGTAACATATTTAATTGTGACAGGGTGATGTTAGAAAGAGGTGAAGTTGCGATTACTCTTGTTCTTAGAACTAGATTTATTTATTGGTACTGCACGGGATGTCAGTGTCAGAGTTGAACAGATTGAAGGAGTAATTAGAAGGTTTGTTGAGAAGTAATTTTAAGAATTAAATGTACCATTTAAGTAGTTTTGGAGATATCGTATAGAATGTCGCTGCATGATGTTGATGTTGCATTTTGGATGACGTTGGAAAATTCATATCTTGAGTTCCGAGTGTCGGGTTAATGTGCCGTTTGAACCTACGAAAAGGAGAGATGATGTTCTACCTTACAGGAGAGTTATAAATATAGTAGAGTGATCCTATAAAGAGAGATTTTGAAGTCGGTTAAGGAAGCGTGAAACTTGTTCAATAGGAATGCCTACTATCGCGATTGTTTGAAACAAAGTTGAGTAGAACATGTTGTTGATGAATAAGTTGATGAGATGTTCGGTCATAAATATGATTGGAGTGTCGTTAGATTTTAGTGAGAATTGAATTAGTAGTAAAGGTGAAATAAACTTTAGAACGGTTGAAGTCATATTTGTGATACTAAAGCAACAACAAGTATAAAAGAAGAATTGTAGAGAATTTCTAACACCTATTGATGTGAGGAAGACTTTGTTGAGATTCCAAGTGAAATATTTTTAGATGCGAAATACGTCATGGGATTGGGAGTAAAACCACGAGTTATGAATGTTATCGCGGTCTTTCGCTAAGATGAGGATTTTGATTTGGAATGAGATGAATAGTAATGTACGAGTATATTAGTGATTATGAAGTTTCAGAGTACTTAACAAGTGTGTGATGCTAAGGGACTATGAAGCGGATTGTGTAAAATCTTTGGAAGTTGGTGTCTCACTGACAAGATCCAATGAGAAAGGAATGTGCAAGTTGTAAAGACTCAAAATGAATTATTAGGCTATGACGATGTTAATGAGTTTGAGTGCAAACTCGGAAAGGGACACTATTATGTAGTAACGACGCTTTGTGCTTAAATATGGTTGTCGACTATCTATTGACAAATTTAGGACTTGATCACCCTAAATCTCTTGTTGGTAGTAGATGGAATCATATAAATGGGATGAACTTGTTTTGTTACCTTAATGGTATAAGTTGTGATGGATATTAGACCGTGAGAATAATCACTCACCATGTTGTTTGAACTTATGAAGAAGTGAATATGAATGAGTGCAACATAATGGACAATGACTTAAGACGGGTAATCAGAGTCGCGCAGCGAAAGTGTGATGTGGAGTAGTGTTATGAGTACTACTCGTGGGCAGTGAAGAATTAATATGTTGGGAGCCTACGTAGAGAACATGTATTGATATATATGTTGGATTTAGGATCTAGTGGATGTAAGGATGTTGTACCGGAGAATTAGAACCCTTTTGAATAATTGCCGAGATGATGAGCATGTTATTGTGGTTGTACGTAGTTAACGAGTATGTATTCGGCGAAGTTAAGACGATGAGTTGATACCATATGATGCTATAATAATATTGTGTCGTTATTAAGGTGTTATTGTAGATTCCAGATATAATGAGGAATTATACTCTATGAAGGACGAAGTTGATTTAATTATTAGAGAAGAGAGGGACTCAGTTTGAGCTATTTTGTAAGCAATGGTATATTGAGGCTGATGAGTGTGATTATGATTACTTGTGTGTACTCGTTCTGATGGTTAGGATGTTTAAAGGGAGGAAATAAATCAAGGATTTGTTTTTGGATGTGAGTAGGCATTGCTGGGTGGTAAATTAGTGCCATGGATGGTAAAGAATGATTCTTGAATGAATGAGTAAAGAGGGCCAGGGTTGGGTATAACTCAAAAGTCTAATTGATAATGATGGTTGTAATGAGTAATCAGAATAGTGCAGCAAGCAGAGTGTAACGTGTTAGATAATTGCTGGTGTGACTTGAGAGGAGTCAGATATTTGAAACTCAATAGTATGAAGAATACGATTATTAAGTTTTCTTGAAAGAAGCAGTTGGTGAAAAGTGTAAGTATTATTTCATCGTTCAAATAAAAAAGTATGTTTTAAGGTTGGTACGTTCAGTAGATGGAATGCATTACTGCAGTGTTGATCAGGTGTGGTCATAACATGGGTTGCGTAATTATATTATTCAGTTATTGGGCGTATTGCATGGGTTGTACCTCAATGTTACATTGTTGTCAATCTTTTAGAGATATAACGAGTGGTACACCTCTGGATGGTCAAATGCGACGTAAGAACTATAATTTGAATGTATGAAACATGTTTTCTGTTGGTAATATCGGATGGATTTTCATGATCGACTGATGGGAATGTTACTTGGGAACTAGAGAGTTAGACGAAGGACTCCTATCCGGAACTTTTCACTGGAAGTATGTTTTCGAGGACAAAAACTCTTTTAGTGGGGGAGGATTGTAACACCCCATATTTTCTAATTTTAATTTAATCGAAAATTAAATTATTATTTGAAATTATTCGGTATTTTGTGGAATTATTTGGAAAGAATTATGAGATGGGCTATTGGGCCAAGTGTGGTGTTAGTAAAGAGGGGGTGCTATGTTAGTAAGCCCTTTTCTAAAATTATAATCTATTTTCATAAAATAAGAAAAAGAAGGAAATTGGAAAATAGAAGAGGAAAACCTAAGAGGAAGAAGGAGAGAGCTCATGGACAAAGACCTATTTTCGTATTCATGGTGCAGCCTTCACAAAACGAGTCATAACTCTCTGCTCATGGCTCCAAATCAGGTAATTCTTGAAGATTCGGATTCTACATGAAATTTCCTTTGATTTGATATATTAATTCGTGTCAGGAAATTTCGTGATGAGGAATATAAGCGAGTTTGAGGATTGTAGATTCTTGTTGAATTTGAGGAAAGAGAGCTTACGGGTTTGATGGGGAAGAAGGAGAAAAGTCCAGATTCTTGGCTAAGGTAAGGGGGGACTCTTCCGATTAACATCTATTATCGGGTTATGGATAATAGGACTGATATAGGTATATTATTTCATGTCAATTGAGTCGAATGATAGAGTTTGGGTTTTGGGATGTTTGTTGATAATTACCTGTTTTGAAGATCCCATGAATTTGGTGTGGTATAATGTTTGATGATGCATAATATATGTTATATGTGTGTATGATATATGTTGTGTGGCTGTTTTGTGGTGTTTGATCAACTTGAATCGATTTGGTCGAGGTTGAGGAATTTGGGATTCAGGTTCGTATGTTGTCATTTGCAATTGGGATCTCTGACATGGTCAGTTCGCGCCGCGTCTAATTGTTGGCGCCGCGAACTGCTTGGCAGAAAGCTTAAGGACAATTATTTCACTCAATTCGCGTCGCGTCCCTTGTTGGTGCCGCCGAAGGCTTCGTTTCCTGGCAGCGCGTCGCAAACATTGTGTGGCGCCGGGTGCTGTTAGTGATTTTTGAAAAGATTAAAGATGCATAATTTTCGAACCGTTGGCCTGTTTTAAGTTCCGTTTCGAGTAGGATGAAGCTTATGAAATATTCTTTGTGTTATAATGATAAAATGAGCAGTAGCTCGAATTTGTTTTTAAACCATGATTTACTTGTTTTGATGAATGTGTTGTGGACGTATATGATGAGATATGACGATACATGCTATGTTTAAAACATGAGTTGTGTGATGATTTGTTTAATTGTATTATGAAACTTATGAGACATTCTATGCAATGATATGAGTATGATGTGAATATTTTCTTTGTTTGATGGATGATATATTGCGCATATGTGTGATGAGATGTGATAATACATGTTATGTTTGAAGCAATAATCATGTAATGATCTATTGGTTGTATGATGATGATGATTGGATAGTATTTGAATGATGCTAACATATGTAAACATGCTTGATGAAGATGATGATGATGATGGTTTGAGTATTGGATGATGTTACTCATAGACTTGACGAGGATATAAGTATGTTTCGTATATGTTTGCATTCATTCATAATCATTTGTTGAGGGCTGAATCCTGATGATGTGGGGATTCAGTGAAGGGCATAATTCCCATTGTGTGGAATTTATGCTGGCAGGGTCATATCTTGATGATGTTGGATCGGTCGGCGAGTTAATCTCAATGATGATATTGGTACCACATGCATAGTGTTAGTTGCATTCATATGCATGATTTTTATAACATGATTGGATGTTTTCCAGTGTTATGAATATTGATGATGTGTTGGTTGTTATGATGATGAAACTTGTCTGAATATCTGTATATGATACAATTTGGTGAATAATGTGACTAAGATGTGTTATTGTTTATGACTCTATAACATTTGTTAATTGTGAATGAGACTCACCTTTACTGTTGATATTTTCATATTGGCGAGTAGCGGCTTTTGGCTTTGGTGAGGATAGCTCATAGGCCAGTTTGTTTAAGTATAGCGTCAGTGTCATGCTCTGATATTGTAACACTGGGGAACGCTATTTTAGAGTCTATGATGTTACACTATTTTATAGTTATTGTATTAATTTTGTGGGATATTGCATAGATGATGTTATGCTTATACGTATGATGAATATTCTGTTGCGTAGAAACATGATTTTATTGAATTGATGATTGTTCACTATTGAAGCATGACAAGTGAGTTATAATAAAATTTTTTATTGAATTTTGGCACCCTTGTTTTCATAATTACTCTGAAATTTTTATATAATTGCCGGGGGGTTTAGGAGGGTGTTACATGTTGTCTATCTAACCCCATGTTTATTCATCATATCAATCATTCATCATTCATACATGAGTTTGAATCCAAGGGTTTAGATACACCCATCGCTCTTATTTGTTGATTATCATACTCACTTGTTTGTTCTTGTGTCACATGATATCACACACACACTCGAGGTGTCCATTGTTGATTGCTTAAGTTTGTTGTTTTGTCCAAAAGGATGGGAATGATATTGACTAAAATTGTCAAGGTACTCAAATTTCTTTTCCAATCTCTTTTGTCTTGTGTTTAAAAGTATTGTTAAAGTTTTTACCTTGTATTCTCGGTGAAACTATTCTTAGTCCATTAACCTTGTATTGTTCAAGCTAGGTCTTTTGTTTTAAAACCTTGGTGTGAAGAGAAGAATTATTCCCGGTGAAACTTCTCCTAACGCATTGACCTTGTATTTTAAAGCTTGGTCCCTTTTATTTTAAAATTGTTAAGTATTTTACAGCTTAACCTTTTAAACTTATTAGGTACTTTAAAGCCTAATCCTTTTTCAAAATGTTTTTTTTATGTATTGGTAAAGCTTAACACCCAAAAAGATTTTGGCCACTTTGGCCCCCCTTTTTATTTTTCTTTTAAGGGGAACTACAAAAGCTCTGACTTCCCTTTTCTTTAAAAGGGGTATGTAGGCCTAAGATGCGATGTCTTATCGAGCTCACTTTTAAAAAAAATTCTTTTCCCACCCCCACCCTCTATTTTAAACAAGTTCACATATGTTTTCAAATGCATGTACAAACAAACAATGAAAATTCTAGTAACTCACGCTTGATGTCTTACTGGATGTTATGACATCCACAATTATACAGCACAAACGTTAAAACAGAAGCGCATAAAAACAATAAAGAACACATAGAATTGTTTACCCAGTTCGGTTCAAACAACCTACTTTGGGGGCTTCTAAGCCAGGGAGGGAATTCAATATAAGCAGAATTAATTCGGAGTTAAACTCCCCCGTTTACAACTCCTCACTTAAAATGTACCCAATATAATTCCAATCTATTCCTAGACCTGAGTATCTCCAGTAACTCCCCCTCAATCAGAGCAGTGATTACAAATAAACATTAAACAAATTCAGAGAGAAGACACACTTCAAAAACACACCTTGATCTGCTTAAAAGCTTCTCCGTCACCAAGAGTCACATAGTTGGTTCCCTTAAGTTTGAGGTTTACTAGTGAGTTCTTTCTCCCAATCATATGATTTGAGAAACCACTATCAAGGTACCAATCTTCTTTGGTAGGCATTCTTAGAGAAGTGTGTGCTACTAGAGCAACATTCTTAGCCACCCAATGTTTCTTTCTGTTAGAGGTATCATATTCAGGTTTGGCTTGATGAATTTGATCTGGATATCCAACTAGTTTGAAACAGAATGGCTTTATGTGACCAAATCTTCCACAGTGATGACACTTCCATTTTTGGAATTTCTTCTTTGAATGGCTCCTTCTTCTGTTTCCTTGATGTTGTGACATTGGTGCTGACTTCCGGTTAGTCACACAAGTTTCGGGCTTTTCCCTCCTAAACCCGGAGGTGAATTCCTCTTTCACCACAAATCCTACCCCGGACATATCTCCTATTCTTTGCCCAGACTCCAGAATTTACCCTAGAGTATCAGTTCCATTATTCAGCATTTTGAAGGACTTGGTCATTTGATCAAGTTTGTAGTTCAATATGCTTACTTCACTACTGAGAGAGTCTATGGTTGCAAGATGTCTATTCTTCTCAGTTTCTAACTCTCTTATGATTATCTCTTGCTTCTCCACTTGTTTGCAGACTTCAGCACTCTTGATACACAACTTCTTGTATGAGGTAGCAAGTTCATCAAAGGTTAGCTCATCATCACTGGAATCATCATCAGATGCATAGACTCTTGTTGGAACTGTGACATGTCTTGTAGTTTCTTCTTCAGACTCGGAGTCTTCATCAGACCAAGTGACAGACAGTCCTTTTTTTGCTCCTTGTGATAGGTAGGACATTCAGCTCTTATGTGTCCAAATCCTTCACATCCATGACACTAAACCACTTTCCCTTGATTGGGCTTCTCCTCAGCTTTGAGTCTTCAGCTTGGATCATAAGTCTGGCTGATGTCATTGGAAGTGTTCTTGACATTGGGTCTGGTCTTCGGATCAACCCTTTTAATAAGTCTGTTGAATTGTTTTCCAAGCATGGCTATGGCTTCTGATAGATTTTCATCACTTCCACCATTGCTTTCTCTTGAATTATGATCTGTGTTGGAAACAAAAGCTATGCTTTTGTTCTTCTTTTCAACAGGCTCACAGATACTCAATTCAAAGGTTTGTAGAGAGCCAATGAGTTCGTCCAGCTTCATGTTACTGATGTCTTGGGCTTCCTCTATGGCAGTCACCTTCATATCAAATCTCTTAGGCGATGATCTGAGGAACTTTCTTACCAATTTTTCTTCAGACAATTTTTCTCCTAAGGCTCTTGAGTTATTTGAAATCTCAAGGACATTCATATAGAATTTATAAATGGTTTCATCCTCTTTCATCTTGAGATTTTCAAATTTAGTGGTAAGTATTTGAAGTCTCGACATCTTTACCTTGGATGTGCCTTCATGTGCTGTTTTGAGAATATCCCAAGCTTCTTTAGCTAGTTCACAGTGTTGCACAAGCCTGAATATGTTCTTGTCAATTCCATTGAACAAGGCACTTAGGGCCTTGGAATTGCCCAAAGCTAACTCTTCTCCAGTTTTGTTCCATTGTGCTTCAGGAATTAGAACAATGGTTCCATCTTCCATAACCTTCTTAGGATGTTTCCATCTGCTTTCCACAGCTCTCGAGGCCTTGTTGTCCACAGACTTTATGAATGTTACCATACGAGGTTTCCAGTAGTCATAGTTAGAGCCATCCAGGATGGGTGGTCTATTCCCAAACACTAACAATTCCTTCTCCATAGTACCAGAATTTTGTTGTCCCTAGATCTCACCCAGATGTAAATAGGCAGGCAGCCTGCTCTGATGCCAATTGAAAATTCTAGTAACTCACGCTTGATGTCTTATAGGATGTTATGACATCCACAATTATACAGCACAAAACGTTAAAACAGAAGCGCATAAAAACAATAACGAACACACATAATTGTTTACCCAGTTCGGTTCAAACAACCTACTATGGGGGCTACCAAGTCAGGGAGGGAATCCAATATAAGCAAAATTAATTCGGAGTTAAACTCCCCAGTTTACAACTCCTCATTTAAAACCTACCAAATGTAATTCCAATCTATTCCCAGACCTGAGTATCTCCACTCACTCCCCCTCAATCAGAGCAGTGATTACAAATAAACATTAAACAAATTCAGAGAGAAGACACACTTCAAAAACACACCTTAATTTACTTAAAAGCTTCAATCAAGAGACACACACTCGTGCTTAAAAGCTTAGAGTGACAATTAACAAACACAACCTATTCCAACACAATCATCAAAAGATAATTGCTTGGAGTACAAGAGACAGCTATAGAACTATGGTTCTTCACAATTTACAATCTTTCTCTCTGCATTCCAAATTAGGATTGCAGACTTTTTATATGCAGCTCTTGGGCCTTGGGCTTTTTTTAGAAACACATTAGGGTTAACCAAGTTAACCTAATTTACAAGCCATCTGGTTGTTATAGTATGTGTTGTCAGCGAAATCTTCTGGAAGAAATATTCAGCATACAATAAAAGGTTTCCTAAATTGTGGATTGAGAGAAATCAGGAAACACAATTAATAATATATAACAGCTCCTGCTGTCACACGAGGATGTCATGACATCGGTCACGACATTCACTACAGAACCTGTATTAGCTTAACACATATGCAGCCGACATAACACAATATCAAACATGTCATGACATCAATCAAGACATTAAACACTCAGGTATGTTTTACCATAGATGCAGCCTACATGAAAACATCTTCAAACAATAACATTTTCAAAGAGGATCCCATGGATATGAGGGGTGCTTAAAACCTTCCCCTTGTATAACAAACCCCCTTACCAAAATCTCTGATAAGTTTATTAGTTTTGATTTTAAAAACTTCTGTGGGTTTTATTCGCTCTTTCTCCCATTCCTTTTGGAAACAATAAAGCGCGGCACCGACTCTGTTTAAAACAAAATGATCTAAGTCTTTTCCATGGCTTTAGTCTCACTAATTTCACCGCTTCAGAAAAGTGGCGACTCCGCTGAGGATACTGATCAAATTATTGGTGTTGAAGGATAGAAAAACACTTAGAAAGGGGTGGTTTGAATATGTGTGACTTTAAAAACTTGTAAGATAAAAACAATGAACACAATTATTTTTATCCTGGTTCATTGTTAACGAAACTACTCCAGTCCACCCCCTTAGAGTGATTTACCTCAACTGAGGATTTAATCCACTAATCCAACTGATTACAATGGTTATCCACTTAGAAAAATTCTAAGTCTACTAGAGTATACAGATCACAACTTGATCACTCTAGGAAATCACCACTTAGAAAACTTCTAAGTCTTCTAGAGTCTACTGATCACAACTTGATCACTCTAGGAACCTTTTACAAACAATGTAAAATAATGTTTACAAGAGTAAGATTGCTTCTTATAAAGCTATAATCACAACAGTGATATTTATCTTAAGTTCTAAGCTTAACACTCACTAAATATTACAAGAGTTTGTGAGGTTGAAGATGAAGTTCGTGAGCTTTGATTTTGACAGTGTTTTAGTATTTTGCACAAGTGTTCTTTTTTTTTGCTGCTTCTGATCAGAACTTCTATATATAGGCATTGAGAGAAGATGACCGTTGGGTTGCATTTAATGCTTTGCGTGAATAGTACAACGTTGCATTTAATGTTTCACACTTTTGTCAACTACCTCGAGCCATGCTTTTGCTGCTCTTTCTGACTTTGCCTTTTGTAGCTTCTAACGTTCCTTTTCTCAGTCAGAGATTAGGCTTAATAGCCTGTCATCTTGTACTTGCTTCTGGACTCAGATTTGTAGATAACAACATTTGAATTTCAGAGTCAACAGCTTGGTGCAGAGCATCTTCTTGTCTTCTGACTTTGAAGAGCTTGAGCGTGATACCATTCAGAACTTCAGTGCTTCTGCTTCTGACTTCATGTTCTTCTGATGCTTCATAGATTATGTTCTGATTCTGCTTGACCATCTTCTGATGTCTTTCCAAAGCATGTTCTGATGTAGTCATCCAGAACCTTCTGAGTCAGTGCTTATGAGTGCTGATTTGTGTATACTCTTTATGTATTTCCTGAAATGGAAAATGCAAAGGATTAGAGTACCACATTATCTTATACAAAATTCATATATAATGTTATCATCAAAACATAGAATATTGATCAGAACAAATCTTGTTCTAATAATCTCCCCCTTTTTGATGATGACAAAAACATATATAAATGATATGAATTTGCAAACAGAATATCAGACGGCTAAAGACAATTACACAGATATAGCATAAGCATATAATCAGAGTGTGTGAATATATCTCCCCCTGAGATTAACAATCTCCCCCTGAAATAAATACTAGAAGAATTTATAAATAAAAGACTTCCATGAGTATTATTCATTTCAGTCGAGACTTTCACTTTGAATAGAACTTCAGAACATCAAGAGCTTCTACTTCTTGCTTCCATAGGACAGCTTCAGAGCTTTGAATTTTTCTATGTAATCAATTGAATCAGAACATTCTTAAATGTATCAAAGCATTCTTGAATATTATCAGAGCATTCTTCTTGCTTCTTATCTTGAAGCTTCAGAGCACTAAGCTTGCTTCAATTCTCTAAGAACATGCTTCTTCTTAGAATTGATTTTCCCATGTATTTGCTTCTCTTGTCTCATTCCTGCAAAAACTATCAAAGACATAGAACTTGCAAATAATGTTAGGAATGTTGAGACTTAATCCCAGCAACTGATATTATAAAACAATTTCAATTATCATGTTTCTCCCTCTTTTTGTCATAACATCAAAAAGCATAAAAGATTCAAATGAAAAAGACACACAGAGTGAAGAAGATAAAATTCATTGATTAATCAGAAGATACAAAATGATAGAAGCAGATGCAAAAATAAAAAAAAGAAAACATGCTAAAACAAAAGACAGACTACGACTTGCTAAGCCTAGAAGCTAAGACGGCCAGAAGGTTCTTAATCTCAGCAGTGTCTTCCTTCTGAACCTTGATGAAGGATCTGAACTCATGATGAGTATCCTCGTGCTTGTCCAGACGGGTAGCCAAATCATCTTGATTCTGTTGAAGAGCCTTCATAGTGTTCACTAGAACAAAGACAAAAGGTCCAGCAGAAGAAGCATCAAAGCTATTGTCCATAACAGGAGGATTCTCAGCATTAGCTTCAATCATAAGAACATCTTCTTGATTTTCCTCAACAGGAATTTTCTCAGCAGGATGATTCTCAACATCAGCTTTAGACACAAAAACATTTTCAGGATATGCAAGAGCAGGGATCTCAGCATCTGGATGTTCAAGAGCAATAAGTATTTCAGCCAGATTCTCTGGAGGTGTTGGAGCGACAGGTTCTGGTGGGTATTCAACTTCTGGATATACCATATTTGGTGCTTTAACAAAGGGATTCTCCCTAAGCCAGTTCAATAAGGACTGAAAGTCACCAGTCAGAACATTGTAGTGTGGCTTCCACACAACCATAGCCAGAGGATGCACTTCTTCAAGCTCATCAACAGACTCCTTCTGTTCAAGAGGTTTCCAGCTGGTCATGAGATAGAAGTAGCTTTCTTCATAGTCCCGAAGGAATCCAGAAGGACCAGGAGCATCAGCCAAACAATCTTCTTGAAGCTTCAAAAGGTCAGATTGAATTTCTCTTCTGAAAGCTCTCCAGAGAGTCCCAATAGCTACATAATCCATCTTGGCATTATGTGCAACCTTCAGAGCATCTAAACCTGGTTGTACCTTAAGTTTTACAAATTCAAAATGAACACCAACAGAAAGTTCAGGAGGATTGGTTTTGAATTGAGTGGTTGAAGAGTCTGGGTTAAGAATGCAGTAAGGTTCAGGTTCTCTTTCAAGAACAAGCAACGATTCTGCTTCGTTGTCAGAGTCCAAGACTACAAAAATAGGGTCAGGACGAGGTTTAGGTTTATAATTACATTCACACAAGAGGTTGTTGAAAGAATCAGAATCAAAAGATTCAGAAGCGGCGGTATTGCAGACCACAGGATTGTCTACAACAGTGGGGTTGGAATGTGGAAGAGGTTGAGAAATTGAGATAGTGTTGTGAGGAGGAAAGAGGGTGTTAAGGGGTAATACATCAAGGATTGATTCAGAAATTGGGTGGTCAGAAACAAGAATAGGAGCAGTGCCTTTAGTCTTGGGTGAAGGAGGAGGGGTGAGAACTTTGGTGGTTGGAAGTGATTTAGTCGAGGCTTTTTCTGGTTGAATTTCTGGTTGAGAAACTGGGTGAACTTCTGTTGATACAAATTTTGAAGGTAAAACAGGTACAGAGCCAAGTTCATAAATTACAATACCTGAAGATCGCTTCTTGTGAGGCCTTTCAGGTTCTTCTCCAACTAACTTCCTCTTCTTCTGAAGCACCACTTTCTGCTTTCCTTTTAAAACTTCCTTCTTCCTTTTTTCTTCCTTCTTCTATTCTTCTTCCTTCTTCTTTTCTTTTTCAAATACTTTCTTTTCCAACATCGTTTCTTCTTTCTCTTCTTCTTATTTCTTCTTCTTGTCTTTCTTCTTAACTTTCTTCTTTTTATTCTTCTTTTCTTCTTCCTTCTTATCATCCTTCTTCTGCTTTTTCTTTTCTACTTCTCCTTCTTTCTTATGTTCCTCCTTCTATTCATCAGCCTTCTCTTCATTTCTCTTCTCTTCACTAATTGATGGAAGGTCTAACCTTCTCTTTGTTCTCCTTTCTTGCACAACTTCTGGAACTCCATCCTTAGAAGTTAGAAGTTTCTGCTTGCTTATCCATATAGGATCACAGTCAGAACCAGCTTCCCTGTGCATAGCAATGTAATGAACAATAGCTTCTGGGGGTTCATTCCTGAAGAACACCTCAAAATCAGCCAAAATAGGACCTCTTCTGGTTCTAACTTCTGGGTTTGCTTGAGGAGTGGAATCAATAGACTGAATTATACCCATCTTCTTCAGAGTATTAGCATTCAGAGTACTACCAATAATGGTGTAAAGATTATTAATTGTACCAACAGAGTCCATATGTTCAACAATCTTTGATTGAACCAGAAGATTTGTGATGATCCTCCCAAAAGGAATAACATTTCTATTTTTGCTTGGACACTTCAGCCTGTTTTCATCTCTAGAGTCATTTACAGCATGCCACAAGTGATTGAATATGATGAAGGGAACATCCACCTTTTTCTGCGTAACAATGCAATACATAATGTATTGTTGGTCCTCGTTGACGAAGTTTGATGAACTAGTAGATTTCCTATGGTAGAAACAACCCAGAAGAATCTTAATCCATACCTTGTATATGGTTTTCAGATCCTTAACTTCTTTGGATTTCTTCCCATTCTGAAAGATTTCTGTGTAGACAGCATCCCAATCAGTTCTTGGAGTTGCTTTAGTAGCACCTTCAACATTCATCAACCCAAACAACTTTCTTAAGAGGGTTTCAGTGATTAAAAAGAGTTCACCATGAACGAGTGAGAGAATAGCTTTAGGCATTACGGTTGCATGAATCCAGAATTCCTTCACTAAGTCTGGATAGACTGGTCCACACAGATCATAGAACATTGGTGCCCATCCTTGAAATCTCATATTTTCTTCAAGATGAATCTCATGTTTCTCCAGATTTTCAACATCAACCATTAACTCACAGATAACTTCCAGTTGATCCCATGGAATTGAACAGGTTATTGGTGGAACAAGTTGTTGCTCTTGTTCTTGTTCATGCTGATGTTGTTGCTGAGAAGACGTACTAGCATTCTAAGTAGAAGGGGAAGCCATGGAAGCACTTTTGAGATATTTGGGTTTCTTTTTAGGGTTTGAGAAAAGAGAGAAAAGGTTGCAGAAACGCATAAACTTGGAGAGAATGAATGTGTGAAAAGAGAAAATGAGATTATGAGAGATGTTTAAATAGACACGGATTTGAAACAAAATGCAATTAAATTCTGAGAATGAACAGTTACATAATGCATAGAATCAAATGCATTTAATGTTGAGTGACGTTAGGGTAAAAGGTGATATTTGAAATGATTTACACAGTTACCTAGGGCGGCGTCTCATCAACTGCACGCATGCTTGTCCCTTCAGAGTGAACACATGTTCATCTTCTGGAATAGCTGGTGACAGCTGTTTTTCTTTAAAAGGGATTCTGAATCAAGTTAGACATATGAAACGTTAGCAATAACGGAATTAGAATATCTAAATGATCAACAATTTCAGAACTTCTGATAAGAAAATAAGTAATCATTTCAAATCTAATCCATAAATCAGATCTTCTCATCCTTTCATTCTGGGCATAAATCCATACTGATATTCTTCAGAATGAACTTAAACCTATCTTCAGCAAGGGGTTTTGTAAAGATATCAGCCCATTGATGGTCTGTATCAACAAATTTTAAAGATAGAACGCCCTTCTGAACATAGTCCCTAATGAAGTGATGTTTGATCTCAATATGTTTAGCTTTGGAATATAAGATTGGATTCTTAGATAAACAAGTAGCAAAAGTATTATCACAGAAGATAGGAATGTTACTCTCATATACCTGATAATCTTCTAGCTGACTCTTCATCCAGAGCATCTATGTACTACATCCACCAGCAGCAACATATTCTGCTTCTGTTGTAGAGAGTGAAATTGTAGCTTGCTTCTTACTGTACCAAGATATCAGATGACTTCCCAGAAACTGATAGCTTCCAGAAGTACTTTTCCTTTCAACTCTATCTCCAGCGTAATCAGCATCACAATATCCTACTAAGTTGTATTCTTCAGATCTTCTGTAGACTAAACCAACATTAGTAGTACCTTTCAGATACCTCAGAATTCTCTTAACAGTAGTTAAGTGAGATTCTCTAGGATCTGATTGGAATCTTACACACAGACAAACACTGAATAAAATATCAGGTCTAGAAGCAGTAGGATATAGAAGAGATCCAATCATACCTCTGTAGAGCTTCTAATCTACCTTCTTACTTACCTCATCCTTACCTAAAACACACGTTGGATGCATAGGAGTCTTTGCTTCTTTGCTTTCTGAAAGATTAAACTTCTTCAGAAGTTCTTTCACATACTTTGTCTGATGAACATAAGTTCCTTCAGAAGTTTGATTGATCTGGATCCCAAGGAAATACTTGAGTTCTCCCATCATGCTCATTTCAAACTCAGCCTGCATAGACTTAGCAAACTCCTTTCCAAGTGTAGCATTAGATGTTCCAAATATAATATCATCAACATATATTTGACAAATTAAAAAATCCTTTTTAAAGGTTTTACAGAAGAGAGTTGTATCCACTTGTCCTCTAGTGAAACCATTATCCAGAAGGAAAGAACTTAATCTTTCATACCAAGCTCTGGGAGCTTGCTTCAGGCCATATAATGATTTCTTTAATTTGAAAACATGTTCTGGAGACTTAGAGTCTTCAAAACCAGGAGGTTGGTGAACATATACTTCCTCATCTATATAACCATTTAAGAAGGCACTCTTAACATCCATCTGATACAGAGTGATGTTATGCTGAGTGGCAAAAGAAATTAAAAGACGAATAGATTCTAACCTGGCCACTGGTGCAAAGGTTTATGTATAGTCAATGCCTTCTTGCTGACTATAGCCCTGAGCAACTAGTCTGGCTTTGTTTCTTACAACTTCTCCTTTTTCACTTAGCTTGTTTCTGAAGACCCACTTAGTTCCAATGATGTTAAATCCTTTTGGTCTTGGAACTAGATCCCAAACATCATTCCTTGTAAACTGATTTAGTTCTTCTTGCATGGCAATTATCCAGTCAGCATCTTCCAGAGCTTGATCAACAAAAGTTGGCTCAATTAGAGATACTAGACCAAATTGACATTTTGCATTGTTCTTAAGGAATGCTCTTGTTCTGATAGGATCATCCTTCTTTCCAATGATAACATCTTCTGGATGAACAGAGTTGAGTCTAGAAGATCTTCTGGGTGTTTGTTCTTTAGATATTTTGAGATTCTCTAAAGAAGCAGCAACTTGATCTTCTGAAACTTTGCTTCTGGGTTCTTTAGAGTCTGAATTAGAGATTTCTATATCTGCAAAATTCTCAAACTTCTTTGGCTTTTCAAGACCAAGCTTGTCATCAAATCTGATATTGATTGATTCTTCAACAACCAATGTTTCAGTATTGTATACTCTGTAGCCTTTAGAGCGTTCAGAATATCAAAGAAGGAAACACTTTTGTGCCTTAGACTCAAACTTATGCAGGTGATCTTTAGTGTTCAGAATATAACATACACATCCAAATGGATGGAAATATGAAATGTTGGGCTTTATGTTCTTCCACAATTCATAAGGAGTCTTATTAAGAATAGGTCTTATAGAGATTCTATTCTGAATATAACACGTTGTGTTAATTGCTTCTGCCCAGAAATGTTTAGCCATATTGGTTTCATTGATCATGGTTCTGGCCATTTCTTGTGGAGTCCTATTCTTTCGTTCTACAACTCCATTTTGCTGTGGAGTTCTAGGACAAGAGAAATCATGGGCAATACCATTTTCTTTGAAATAAATTTCAAAGAATCTGTTCTCAAATTCACCACCATGATCACTTCTAACCTTTGTGATTTTACACTCTTTCTCATATTGAATCTGAGTGCAGAAGTCAAAGATCACAGTATGAGACTCATCCTTGTGTTTCAAGAACTTTACCCACGTCCATCTGCTATAGTCATCTACGATGACTAATCCATATTTCTTCCCTCTGATTGATGTTGTTTTGACTGGGCCAAAAAGATCAATGTGCAGAAGTTCTAGCGGCCTGGAGGAAGAGACAACATTCTTAGACTTGAATGCAGGTTTTGAAAACTTCCCTTTCTGACATACTTCGTAAAGAGCATCTGATTTGTATTTCAGATTAGGGAGCCCTCTGACCAGATTAAGTTTGTTAATCTGAGAAATCTTTCTCAAACTAGCATGACCTAATCTTATGTGCCAGACCCACTGCTCTTCGCTAACAGACATAAGGCAAGTAACCTTCTGATTCTTAAGATCTTGAAGATCAATCTTGTAAATGTTGTTCTTTCTCTTGCCTGTAAATAGGATAGAGCCATCCTTCTGACTAATAGCTTTGCAGGACTTTTGATTGAAGATTATGTCATAACCATTGTCACTTAATTGACTTATGGACAATAAGTTATGAGCTAATCCATCTACTAAAAGAACATTAGTTATAGAGGGAGAGTTACCGATACAAATGGTTCCAGAACCAATGATCTTGCCTTTTTGGTTCCCTATAAACTTGACTTCACCAGCAGATTTAAACTCCAGGTCTTGGAACATAGACCTTTTTCCTGTCATGTGTCGCGAGCACCCAGAGTCCAAGTACCATGACATGTTTTCCTTTGTCTTCTTGGCTGCCAAGGATATTTGCAACAAGTATAATCTTTTCCTTAGGTACCCACATTTTCTTGGGTCCTTTTGGGTTAGTTCTCCTCAAGTTCTGATTTAACTGAGGTTTAGCATGAAGATTAACAGGAGGTATAACATGATAATCCCTATTCTGAATAGCATGATATTTTCTAGGATGAGCAACATGCTTCTTGGTGTGTGTAATGTGGAAACTTTTAGCATGTGATGTGATCCTAATATCATGAGAGTGGCCATACTCGAATTGATCATACAGAGGTTTGTATGTGATTTTCATCTCATCAACCGGTTCAAGTTTATATGGGGTTTCACCCTCATAGCCTATGCCAATTCTCTTGTTTCCACTAACTGCATATATCATAGAGGCAAGTTGACTTCTACCAATACCTCTAGACAGAAACTTCCTGAAACTCAAGTCATATTCCTTAAGAATATTGTTCACACTTGGAATAGACTTTTCTGAACTAGAAGATGATTCAACATCTTTAGAATGTTTTAAAACTTTTTCTTTGAGTTCATCATTTTCTATTTCAAGCTTCTTAGTTTCAGATGCAAAGAGCTTTCTCAGCTTTTTGTATTTGGTACTAAGTTTAGCCTTGATTTCCAGAAGTTCAGTTAAGCTGGAAACTATCTCATCTCTAGAAAGTTCAGAAAATACCTCTTCAGAGTCTGAGTCTGATGTAGATTTTGATTCATAATTAACAGTGGCCATCAACGCTATGCTTGCCTACTCATCTTCAGAGTCTAACTCTTGATCAGAAGAATCTGAGTCATCCCAAGTACCCATTAAGCCTTTCTTCTTTTCAAACTTTTTCTTGGGCTTTTCCCTCTGAAGCTTTGGACTTCATTCTTGTAATGTACAGGTTCCTTGCACTCATAGCACGCCACCCTCTGAAGCTCTGAAGCTTTTAGGCCTTTTGGAACTTCTGAAGTTCTTGAACTTTCTTTGCTTACTCTTCCAGAGTTGATTTACTCTTCTAGAGATCATAGAAAGTTCATCATCTTCTTCTTCTTCTGATTCTGACTCTTCAGAATCTTCTTCTTCAGCCTGAAAAGCGTTAGTGCATTTTTTATTATTAGATTTTAATGCAATTGACTTACCTTTCTGTAGCAACCTGCCTAAAAATTTCAGCTTTCGAGTCGCCACCTATTCTGAAGGGCGAATAGGAAACCCTACGCAGATAAGAGATTGAGGGTAAGTTATTATAATCAGGCTGAGGGAAGGTGTTAGGCACCCTCAGCCCTTTCCTAAAGGCTAATGTTCAAAGATTAGGGTTGCATGGCAGGGTTTGTAAAGAAATGTGGCAAACAGAATTTTAATGACATGATTGAGATTTTGAAGAGGGGGACTCGCCTTGTTGCCAAGTGCCTACGTACCTCCTTAGGGAGGATCAGAGTCTACGTAGTTCGGGGAAGGTTGTACACCGTTAGGATTGAATTTGATTAGAGATGTGTTTTTTAGAGGCTTTTTGAATAGCCTATCGTAGTTTGGTTTGTTTTGTAATTTGAATGGATTTTAGAATTATTTTAGGGTTTGGGCGTACAACCCTGATTTGGCACAATTAACCGCAATGATCAATAGGTTTGATCACCATAGTTAAAAGATTAAGGATTTGCATCGTTACCAATTCAAATCGATTAATTCGATTATCACTAATAACAACTTATTGTATTTATTATTTTATGAATTTTATTTTATACTGTTACCTCTCACAACCGGTTAATACGGTCACAAATAATAACAGATTAATTATAGAACGAGGCAGGATTAATCACCACAATCAATAAGATGATTGCAGCCATTTAATCGAATATAGTTTGATTTTATTTTAATTTAACAGTATTTTAATTAAAATCATTGTTAACCACAGCGATCAATCGATTTAATCGGCGCGAATAACAAATTAAAAATTTTAATATAATTATCATATATTTTTTTATTTACCAAATATAATTATTATATAAGTAATTATATATAAAAAGAATTAATTAAAACCAATTATATTAATTAAATTAAATTAGTTATTAAGGGTTTTATTCAACGTAATTATAATTAGGGTGCATATTATAGGGACTGGAATCTGGGACGCTAGATCTGACTTAGGGAATATCCTGGGGTCCAGATTTAGGGGGCGCATGGTGGATCTATATGGCAGGCAGTCACTGGATCAAGAAGTAGTTTTCAGAAAAAATAATGAAGGAGGGAGGGCTCGAACCTGCGACCCTCCACTCCCCAAGCGTGTTCATTAACCACTCCACCACGCATGCATATGCGTTAAGAACACGCGTCCGTAACCTAATGTATGAAGCAAGAAAAACAAAAGAAAAATAGGCTCGCGAATTCAAACTACCCAGTGGCACGCAGACACCTCATCATCGTCCCCAACACCATCTTAAAATCCCTGCAAAATTAGCTACGATTTTGCTACGATTTCATTCGTAGCAAACTTACCTGAAAAATAGCGAATAGCACCTGTGCAAGCATAAATTGTTCGCGACCCTTCCTTTACCCTTGTTTAGACCATACGAACCTAACTATACCCTCGATTAGTTCTAATTTCGTTCCTAATTAAAACCCCTAAACTGAAACCCTAAAAGCTCAAAACGGCATCAATGGCAAAACATGTGTAAGGCAACCAAACTTCAAACAATTAATTCAGACACGATCAGAACGACAAGGAAAACTCAAATATGCATTCAAATTTCAATGCTAATGCGTGAAACATTCAGATCGAGCGAGTTTTTAAAACGACATACCTGAGTTGAATGCAGAGAGTTCTGGGGGTGTTGAAGTAGAGTAACGATCCTCACAGCTTCAGAACAATCCCAGGAATCTTTTGCAACCTTTAGAATCTCTTGAGAGCCACGAGTTATCCCAAACCGAATTCACGTTCTTGGTGACTTTTTTGAGTTCTCGCTAGTGTGCCCCTCTCAGAATTTTTCGTCCCCAACCCTTATGCCTTGTGTTTAGTACTTATAGGGGAACAAAATTAGGTTAACAAATAATGCCCAAGGTCTTTGAATCAAATCTTGCCATATTTGAATATTTGGTTTGGTTTCTTGAATCTTAAGCTATTATTTTGGTCCAAATATTGTGTCAATCTTCCCAATCCATGTATGCACGAAATTAAGTATATTTTGGACATTAATTGTGATTGAAATTGGCCTTTATGAATATTTTATCATAATATTTGATTTTATACTTAATTAAATCATAAAGATGAAATAAAAAATATATTAAATCAATTAATATGATAAATTTCGTGCCCTTTTGTTTTGGACAAGCTAATGGCTTGTGGATCAAGTTTGTACCATAAAAACATAGGCCCATTTGCAAAATTCCTTAATTTGAACCCTCTTTTTTCACATTTGGTCCCTCAAAATCACCTGACTTTGATCAAGCATATCTCCTTCAATTTTTAAGCTGTGAGGGAGTTCTAATACTTTTTAGAAACCTCAAGAGGTCCTCTACAAGCAACTTTGGAACATATTTCTCATTTGAAGCTTTTATCTTGACCATATCCCCTTTGGGAAAAAACTGTTTCTGAAGGATGCCTGGAAATGACCTGTAATCTTATGCTTTGTATCTCTTAAATGAAGCATTTCTAGCCTTGGCTTGTGAGACACAAAGTTGTAGAGAATCCAATTTCCTTCAAAATAGGCTTTGAGTGGGGAATTTTTGATGTTCCTTGTGAAAGTTATGCCCAGTCAAAGTTGGGTTGACTTTCTCCTAAGAAACCCTAATTTTAACCTTTTTGCATTTGTTCATCTCTGAGTTTCTATTAATGGAATCATGATCAATTCTTGATCAAATGATGATTATGCATCCTACACTTGATGTTTGCCTAATGATCATGGTTTGAATCATGCTTTGATTGTAATTGACCCTCCAGTTTGAATCAGTTGACTGTGAATTATCTGGATCGTTTGAGTGAGCAAGGTTTTGGAGTTTGCTCTTAAACCTTGTTATGAGAGAAGTGTGGAAGGTAAATTTTGGGGTATGACAGCTGCCCCTATTTAATTACCTTTGATCGAATGACAAGAGTGTATGGACCTCGCGTCGTTCAGATCGAAGAGTTATTAAATACTGGAAGACCCTTAAATTTGCCTTGAGTTTGAGTATGAGTGAAGTGAAATGTCCTGCTAAGGCCTGAGTCTTACATAGCGAGGACTCTTTGTCGGTTGTGTAATTGGCTTGCTATGGTCAGCAAGCCTCCGCAGTTTGCGAACCCCCACTTACTACAGTTCTAGTAAGTTTCCGCAATTTGTGAACCCCCACTTACTATAGTTCTAGTAAGTTTCCGTAGTTTGTGGACCCCAATAGGATTGCTTGCTATGATTCTAGCAAGTTCACCTGCACCGACAGGGTTATCTGCGAGTGTTATCGCAGAATTTACCTGTACCACCAATAGGGTTATTCGCGAGTGTTGTCGCGAAATTTACCTATGTCACCAGGGTTATCTGCGAGTGTTATCGCAGAATTTACCTGTACCACCAATAGAGTTATTCGCGAGTGTTGTCGCGAAATTTACCTATGTCACCAGGGTTATCTGCGAATGTTATCGCAGAATTTACCTGTACCACCAATAGAGTTATTCGCGAGTGTTGTCGCGAAATTTACCTATGTCACCAGGGTTATCTGCGAGTGTTATCGCAGAATTTACCTGTACCACCAATAGGGTTATTCGCGAGTGTTGTCGCGAAATTTACCTATGTCACCAGGGTTATCTGCGAGTGTTATCGCAGAATTTACCTGTACCACCAATAGGGTTATCCGCGAGTGTTATCGCGAAATTTACCTATGTAGAATTTTGTTTTGTAAATGCGTATGCATCATGCTTATGCGTTATGCACATGCCCCTGTTGTTTGTATAATGCGTATGTGTGAATGCTTACACATGTATATGTTGTATGTATCCTGATGAATGTATGCAATGATGTATGTATGATAACCCCGACACCTTATCTCCTTATCACTCATCTCCTTATCACCCATTGCCTTTGTTTAACCTCTTTTGAATTGTTTGTGAATTCTGGCTCAGTTCGTATTCGAATGACCTGCCGACCCCTTTTGACTGTGAAAGGATCAACCTGGGGTAACACCAGTGCAAGGTGTGTGTAGCCTTCCGGAGATTTTGTCTTTTTGCTTTTGTGTTGCAAGTTTGCAAGTTTCTCATGTTAAATCCATGTTAAAGTTTATAAAAACAAATTATCCTTTGCAAATGGTACTAAAATTAGAAATGAAGCGTAGTATGCAAAAAAAAGAAATTTTATTGATATTGCCTTGAATTGGCGAGTGTACAGAAATGCGAAGAAAGAAAATGACAAATAGAAATGATATTAATACTGCCGTTGCCTTTTTGTTATCGAGGGCCCCAATAATCCTTCGACTTCAGAAGTAGACGATTGCACGACCCCTTATCCTTCGTAGTTTGCCTTCGGCTTATGTCCAGTAATCCTGCTTTCGCTAGGCATAGTACTTCTTGACCGCGTCTGAGTTGATTGGGTGCGGTAGCTCATCCCCATCCATTGTAGTGAGGACTAATGCCCCTCCTGAGAACACCGTTTTTACAATGTATGGACCTTCGTAGTTAGGTGTCCATTTTCCACGGGCGTCGAGTCGAGGTAACAGTATCTTCTTGAGGACAATGTCACCTTCTTTGTAGGTTCGAGGTCGGACCTTCTTATCGAACGCTTTTTTCATCCTCTTCTGATAGAGTTGTCCATGACACAAAGCTGTCAGTCGCTTTTCTTCAATGAGATTAAGCTGATCAAAACGAGTTTTTACCCATTCCGATTCTTCTAACTTTGTGTCAGCTATGACTCTTAGTGACGGGATCTCCACTTCGATTGGGAGGACAGCTTCCATACCGTAGACTAGGGAGAAGGGGGTTGCCCCTGTAGATGTACGCACCGAGGTTCTGTAACCGTGTAAGGCGAAGGGAAGCATTTCGTGCCAATCCTTGTATGTTTTCACCATCTTTTGTATTATCTTTTTGATATTTTTGTTTGCAGCTTCGACAGCGCCGTTCATTTTAGGCCTGTATGGTGAAGAATTGTGGTGTTCAATCTTGAACTCCTCGCACAGCTCCCTCATCATGTTATTGTTCAGATTCGACCCATTATCGGTGATAATCCTGCTTGGAACCCCATACCGACATATGATATTATGCTTGATGAACCGAGTGACTACTTGTCTCGTCACGTTGGTGTAAGAGGCAGCTTCAACCCATTTGGTGAAATAGTCTATGGCAACCAATATAAATCGGTGTCCATTCGAAGCTTTAGGTTCTATCATCCCTATCATGTCGATTCCCCACATTGCAAATGGCCATGGTGAACTCAGAAAGTTCAACGGGTTTGGTGGTACGTGCACCTTGTCAGCGTAGATCTGGCACTTGTGACAGGTCCTTGCATATTGGAAACAGTCGGCCTCCATTGTTAACCAGTAATACCCTGCTCGCAGTATCTTTCTAGCCATTGAGTGTCCGTTTGCGTGGGTCCCAAAGGTTCCCTCATGTACCTCCCTAATAATCTCCTTGGCCTCGTTTTTATCGACACACCTTAACAACACTGAATCATAGTTCCTTTTGTATAGGATGCTTCCGCTTAAGAAGAACTTGGATGCAAGTCTCCTCAGTGTCTTTTTATCAATTGTTGAGGCATTCTCCGGGTATTCTTGTTTTTCCAGGTACTTTTTAATGTCGTGGTACCATGGTTTGTTGTCAGACTGCTCCTCAATCGCAAGGCAATAGGCAGGTTCGTCGAAGTGTCTAACAGTTATCCGTGGTTCATGGTTTGGCCAGGTCACCTTGAACATAGAGGAGAGCGTTGCTAGTGCGTCGGCTATTTGATTTTCTTCCCTCGGGATATGAGTAAAAGTGATAGTATCAAATTCAGCCGTCAACTCCAGTATAAGGTCTCGGTATGGGATTAGTTTTGCATCTCGAGTGTCCCATTCTTTGTTGACTTGATGGATTACCAATGCTGAGTCTCCGTATACATCAAGGAGTTTGATTCTTAGGTCGATTGCCGCTTCTAATCCCAATATGCATGCTTCGTATTCTGCAATGTTGTTGGTGCAGTCAAAACATAGCCTTGCGGTGAAGAGTAAGTGTCGGTCATCGGGAGATGTCAATACTGCCCCTATGCCATGTCCTAGTACATTTGAGGCACCGTCGAACATGAGTTTCCATACCAAGCCCGGTTCAGGTCCTTCGTCGGGTCCCGGTATTTCGTAGTCTCTCACTAACATAATGTCCTCGTCGGGGAAATCGAACTTCATAGACTGGTATTCTTCGAGGGGTTGGTGAGCAAGATGTTCTGCCAGTACGCTCCCTTTTATCGCCTTTTGAGTTACATATTGAATGTCGTACTCTGACAATAGCATTTGCCACCTTGCAATTCTTCCCGTGAGAGCCTGTTTTTCGAACACGTATTTTAGAGGATCCATCCTCGATATTAGCCATGTGGAATGGTTCAGCATATATTGCCTTAGACGTTTGGAGGCCCATGCTAGGGCGCAACATGTCTTTTCCAATGGTGAATACCGAGATTCGCAATCCGTGAACTTCTTACTGAGGTAGTAGATAGCATGTTCTTTCCTGTCCGTTTCGTCTTGTTGTCCCAATACGCATCCCATAGACCTTTCGCGTACTGTGAGGTACATGATTAGTGGCCTTCCAGGTACAGGAGGTAAGAGTATAGGTGGTTCTTGCAAGTAGTTCTTTATGGTTTCGAAGGCTACTTGACAGTCATCGTTCCACTTGATAGGTTGATCCTTCCTGAGTAGTTTGAATATAGGCTCGCATGTAGCTGTCAGGTGTGAAATGAACCTTGAGATGTAATTCAATCGGCCCAGGAAACCTCGTACCTCTTTTTCTGTCTTCGGGACGGGCATTGCTTGTATGGCTCTTACTTTGTCAGGATCAACCTCTATACCTCGTTGGCTTACAATGAATCCCAACAGCTTTCCCGATCTTACACCAAATGTACACTTATTCGGGTTCAACCTCAGCTTGTACTTCTTTAGGCGTTCGAACAGCTTGTGTAGGTTTGTAATATGCTCTTCTTCTGTGCCGGATTTGGCAATCATATCGTCTACATATACTTCGACCTCTTTGTGGATCATATCATGAAACAACGTGACCATGGCCCTTTGATATGTTGCCCCTGCGTTTCTCAACCCGAAAGGCATTACTTTGTAACAGAAAGTGCCCCAAGATGTCATGAAGGTTGTTTTCTCCATATCTTCGGGCGCCATCTTGATCTGATTATACCCGGAGAAACCATCCATGAAAGAGAACACTGAAGCTTGAGTTGTGTTGTCCACCAAGATATCTATATGTGGTAGTGGGAAATCGTCCTTCGGACTTGCTTTATTTAGATCTCTGTAATTTACACACATGCGTACTTTCCCGTCTTTCTTAGGAACTGGTACTATGTTTGCAATCCATGGTGGGTAGTCAACCACAGCGAGAAACCCGGCGTCGAACTGTTTGAGTACTTCTTCCCTGATTTTGCTATCCATGTCTGGTCGAACCCTTCTGCGTTTTTGTCTGACGGGTGCACATCCCTCTTTGAGTGGTAACCTATGTACAACAATATCGGTGTCCAGCCCTGGCATGTCACGGTATGACCAAGCGAATATCTCTGCGTACTCGTGGAGGAGTTTGATTAGCCTTGTTTTTATACCCTCGTCTAGTGTTGCCCCAATCTTAATGTTCTTGGGTTCCTCATCTGTCCCCAAGTTGATGATTTCAATGGCTTCTTGTGGAGGGAGCATGCTCTTGGATTCCTTATCCACTAACCTTGACAACTCTTCCGGAAGTTCATCGTCTTCCTCATCCCCTTCTTCAGCCTGATTAGCGAGAGCCTCGAGTTTGTATAGAGCCTCAACAGTATTATTATCGGTGGTGTCAGAAGGTGATCTGCACATGTTTTTATGTTTTGTTTTCTTTTAGTATGCAGATGTGAACGTGCTTTGTTTGTGCAAGAAATTTATTTGTCATTTTCAGAAATGGAAAAGGAATAAATGCGAGAAAAGACAATGTTTTCAATACCAAAATGCAAAGACGATTTTATTAATAAACTTCGAACTTGAAAGTAAATGGGGCCCTTACAAACTAGCTCTATGCTTCGGGCGAGGCATGAGCGTTATTGTTTTTCTTTATTAAAAAGGGAAATAAAACACACAAAAGCAAATTACTTTGAAATGAAAACTATCTCCGGTATCTCCAGGCTTGTCCAATTCTGAAGCTGTTCTCCTGGCCTGATTTCTCGAATGAAATTGGACGTCCCTTCTCGAGAATCTTGGTTGGACACCATAGCCACATGTTCATACCCGCCAGTCACAAAAGTTTGCCTTATTGGGAGAAATGGTCGTTCCTCTTTCTTAATGCTTGTGACCTTGGTGGGTTGGTATCCTAACCCTGAGCGGTCTTTCTTCTCTGACACCTCTGGTAGCTTGCCCCATCCTTTAGCATCTGTGTCTTGTAGATCCTTCCATGATGTCACCGCCCTTCTTATCTTCTCCACTGGTAGTGTGATAGCGGTTGCAATTTCTAGAGCTTGAAATGCGGTACCCCATGCTTCGTCTCCAGCCTCAATATATCTGTATGAGTTTAGATTGCTGACAAATATATCCTCTTCTCCATTAATAGTCACTATGGAATTCCCATTCACAAACTTTAATTTCTGATGGAGGGTGGAGGTGACTGCCCCAGCTGCGTGGATCCAAGGGCGTCCTAGTAGGCAGGTATAAGCTGGCTCAATTTCCATCACTTGGAAATTGATGCAGAAGGTATGAGGACCGATTACAACGGGCAGATCCACTTCTCCCAACACCGGACTTTGTGATCCATCGAAAGCTTTTACCACCAGGCGACTTGGTCTGACTACCAATCCTTCTAAGGCTATCTTGTCAAGTGTTGCTTTTGGCATCACATTTAAAGATGACCCTGTGTCGATCAAAACTCTAGCTAGATGAGCCTTCCCACATTGCATGGAGATATGCAAGGCTTTGTTGTGTGACTTCCCTTGTAGGGGTAGCTCATTGTCACTGAAACCTAGGCATGCCCCAGCAGTTAGATTGGCCACCATTCTGTCAAATTGATTGACTGTGATGTCCTTAGTTACATGGGCAGCGTTTAGGATCTTCATCAGAGCATCTCGATGTTTCTCAGAGTGTATTAATAGTGATAAGAGCGATATCTTAGATGGTGTCTGTTGCAACTGATCTACCACTCTATAATCACTCTTCTTAATCAGAGCGAGAAACTCCTCAGCGTCCTTATTAGAAGCCTCTTTGTCCTTAGGTTCAATTCCATCACTTGGTCTTACAACCGCTTGTTCTCCAGATTGTGTCAAGTTTTCACTAGACGTTGGTTGTACTTGCGCAGTTTTGAATATGCGCCCACTACGGGTCATGCCTCCAGGTCCAACGATGCTTGATACTGCAGTATTAGCATCGGTCTCATATTCCCATGGTACCGCTTTCATCTTGTCCAAAGGATATGGTCCTCTGATTGGGATGATCTTGGTACGCTCTTGCGTAGGTATCATCACTGGTGTTCTAGAGCATGGGATAATCAATGGTTTCCTTGCCCCTTGTGCAGGTATCATTAAAGGCTCGTTTCTTTCCACCATCGCCACATATTCCTCCTCAGGGTGTTCCTCCAGTTGGATCAATCCTTGATCCGTGAGTCTCTGCAAAGTGTCTTTGAAAGCCTCGTTGTGTTCTAGGACAAACCCCTTTATAAGAAGATACCTCTTAAGGGCATCTATGGGGGAGTTCCGTTGTTGAACCAACTCTTGCTCATTGACAATTTCTATTGCATTGACTGCACCATCATGGTGTGGCATCGGGTTCGTCTTCACATTGGGTTTGTCAAAGGCGATTGCCCCGGATTCAATCAAGTCTTGAACAATGTGCCTGAAGGCCCAACATTTCTCCAAGGTGTGTCCGGGAGAATTGGCGTGAAATTCACACCTTTCATTCGGCTTGTAGTTGGGTGTAACCTTGCCTAGAGGGAGAGGTGGCAGTGGCCTAACTTCTACCAAGGATTCACTTATTAAATATTTCAGAATTTCTTTCTTGGAAGTAGGTAGCGGATCGAATCTTCTTTGTCCTCCCTGAAACCGGTTTTGTTGTGGTGGATATGACATGGGAGGTCTGTTCTCCTGATGCCCTACAGCATTAGCCTCTCCTTCCTTCTTCTTTGTGAAGTTGGGGGTAGGCCTCTTCGCCTGATAGGATCCAGATGATGCCCCTTGTATCTTCCCATTCTTGATTCCGTTCTCAATCCTTTCACCGATGACTACCAAGTCTAAAAATCCTGATGACACGCTTCCTACCATTTTATCGTAATATGGCCCTTGCAGTGTAGCCATAAACATATCCACCAATTCTTTCTCCAACAAGGGAGGTTGGACTCGGGAAGCCATCTCTCTCCATCTCTGAGCATACTCCTTGAATGATTCCTCCTTCTTTTGTGACAAATTTTGGAGTTGCATCCGATTGGGTGCCATATCCAAATTATACTTGTATTGCTTAAGGAATGTATTGGCAAGGTCGGTCCAGCTTCGGATGTGAGACTTCTCTAACTGCATATACCAGTCGACCGATGCTCCGCTCAAACTATCTTGGAAGAAATGAATCATCAGCTTTTGATCATGAGCATAGGCAGCCATTTTCCGCACATACATGCGCAGGTGATTCCTTGGGCAGGTGAGCCCTTTGTATTTTTCAAAGTTCGGAACCTTGAACTTGTGTGGAATTGTTAGATCTGGGACTAAGCTCATTTCAAAAGTATCCACGTCAAAAGCGTCATACCCTTCCACAGCCTTCAGCCTCTCTTCCAGTGCCTTGATTTGTCCACTGTCTTTAGAATCCTCTCCGGAATTAGCAGAGTTCAGCTTTGGTTGGAGACCTTGGTTTATGTCATTGGTATCCCCATATTGCAGGTCCAAGTAGTCTTCATCCCTAAGGGGGTTACTGACAGGAATGCGAACTGTGCGAGACGTCCCTTCCTTCTGAACGGCAGGAATAAACCCTTCTCGGGAGGCTTCTCCTTCTTCATGAGTTGTAATAACCCTTTTTGAGGAGTGAGCATTTGTCTTGTGGGGGTCATGACCTTTAACATATCCTAGCAATGGGTTACCGTCGTTAGGTATCTCCTCATACTGATCCTGAACCTCCTTAGCCTTATCTTGCTTGTCCTTAAGATCTTTCATGAAGCTCAGCATTTGGGTCATTCCTCTCTTGAGTTCCTCCACAGTGCCTTTCAACTGGGTCATTTCCTCGCGAAGGGCGGCTTGATTCTGTTCCAATTGTTCCATTGCTTTCTTCTTCTGAGCTCTGGTCTTGATTTGTGGTTGAGTTGCAATGGTGTGACTGGAGATGAAGATAGTTTTTTTTGCTTTAATGTTTTGAAAAATAAATATGATATGCATGCTATGAATGATATGGTTATGCAATGTTTATGTCTTATCCACACTATTATAATACTCATATATATTTATATATTATTTTTATTCTTCTTTTTTTTATATATATACATGTACATTTTTTCCTTTTTTTTTTTGCACATATGTATTATGTATATATTTTTTTACATATGTATTTATTTTTCTTTTTTTTTTCTTTTGTACATGTATATACACATATATTTTTTTTTAGAGAGGTAAACAAGGTTGGTGAATATTTATAGAAACGATGAGTAACGAAAAAGAAACACACTTTATTGAAAGAAAATACTAAAAAAAACTCCATTGTTGGTTAACAAAGATAGAAATTGAAATAACAAATTGAAAATACTTGGAATGCAATAAAAGGAAAAAAGCCTAAAACTAAGAACGCCTTTGGATGTCTTCTTTGAACTTATCCACCATATCTCTACAAAGCTCCATGAATTCCTTGACTTCTTTGGGAAGGATAACAAGAGATAATTCCGCCTTTGCCAAACTTTTTGGAATGTCTAGGATCAAGTCATTGCACAAATAAACTAACTTATCATAATTATCGCGGCATTTTTCGTAGTCTTTGAGCATCTTGGGAACCATACTCACGTGCTCATAAGCGGTAGAAACAATTGTGTATTGTCTTTCCCAATAATCTCTTTCATCCCTTGCAGCATCACATAACTCTTTTTGCCTTAGTAGTAATTGCCTAAGCACAGCCAAAGCTTGAAGTGCTCTATGACGCTCATCAGTGCGCTGTAAAAGTGCTTCTTCCGCGGTTAACCTCCTTGTGCGTTCTTCTTGTCCAGCATTGCGGGCCTCTTGAAGATCAAACTTTAAATCCCTTATTTCCACTTCTTGGTCCTTAGTTCTATCCGTTAATTCAAAGACCACAGCTTCTAGATTTTTTTCGGATTCCGCTTTGTCATGGGAAGCCTTTTCATAACGCCTTCTCCATTTTGCAATCTCTACATCCGCTTGTGCCAACCTTTCATTATGCGATTCTAGATTAAAATTAGCACTTAGAACTCCTTCGGTTGCACGCTTTCTTTTACTTCTTTGCCTATCATTTTCTTCTTTCATCGCTTGGAGTTCTTGATTTTTCTCTTTAAGGTCAAAGCGTAGTTGGCTCCTTTCATTAGTAAGTTGATGCAAATCAAGTTCTAATTTCTCTTTCTCCTTTCGGGACGCCTCTAGGGCAGCCCTGATTCCTTCTATCTCTTCGATGGATAAAGGAACAGGATCAGGAGAATCAGGCTTGTAGGCGGGATCCACAACAAAAGGAAGCAACACTTTCTTAACTCTTTCTTGAACCCATGCGGTATAAGATGCTTTTGCAATTACATTCTTTGGCCCAAAGTCTCTCCTTTGCACATTACTCCAAGCTTGAATTACTTTTTTCCATGTTCTTGATTCACCTTTACCATTGTCATGCAAAATTAATTCTTTTATACGTTGTTCAGAAGGTTCCTTATCCATGGAATGACCCAATTGGCGTAGTGCTAAAGCAGGATTATAATTATTACAACCAAGAGTTCCTATCAATGGCACATTGTTGAATTCTCCGCATTTGTAAATGATCTTATCTGAATTTAATTTTCTTGCATAACATAGAATAGAGTCCGCTTTAAGAGCCCTTAATTTTTGAGACCAATCGTTCCTAGTTAATTCTTTGATAAAGCAACTAGCTTTGTAGAGATGGGAAGTCAACCAAGAATAGAGCAAATGAACGCAACAAACTAGCACTCCTCTCTTTCTTTCATACCTCATATGAATAGCATAGTAAATGTTAGCGAGGATAGTCGGAGTTGGATCTTTTTCAAAAAGCCTAAAAGAAGTGAAAGCATGAATAGCGGTAGGATCAACATAGTCAATATTCTTTGGCAATAAAACAACACCAAAAACCAAGAGAGCTAACACATGTCCACAAATGTCCCATTGTTTCCTTTGAGCAAACATTAATGCTTGATTTTCTAAATAAGATCTTTTGAACCCATGCACTTCTCCCTCAGTTTTATAATGAACTTTTAGTTCTGCAGCGGACATTCCCAAAGCCTTTTCTAGATCTGAAAAGTCAACTTCCTTACCCACACCAGTATAGAATTCCTTTTTTATCCTCGAAAAACCCAACATAGCATCCATTTCTTCTATGGTAGGTGCTAACTGAAAATCCTGGAAAGTAAAACATCTCAAAGGCGGATCATAGAATTGTACCAAAGCGGTGATAGCTTCTTCTTGCACTTTTACCCTTAGCAAATCCAAGATATTACCATAGCGAATCTCAAACCTATCCAAAGCACCTGATGGCAATTTTTCTTTGATGATCTTCAATTTCTTAATGTCTGGAGTAGAAACAGTAAAGTGCACGATTGTCTTCTTCGTACTCATCCTTCCTACACATTCACCAACAAAATACATTTTACCAAATATATATACATATATGTGTATTATTATTTTTATTTGTGGATAAGACATGATGAAAAATGCAAATGATTAGATGATGCATGCAAACACATAACAACAAAAAAAAATAATACAAACATAAAAAATAATTAAGCAAAAAAAACATGGTATTTCAAAGAACCCAGGTTCATAGGTTCGACGTAGGGGGCTCTTGGGAGCCAACCTTTATATGGGGGTTCTAAAAGGTCTCATGGGGTCGTTCGTAGCCTCCGAGACTTTTTCGTCTCTTCGGATTTTGGAACAACTCATTTTATCCATGAGGTTCGAATTTTTGGGTAGGTTCCCGGAGAGATCAGCTAAGTATCCAGTCCAGCCCTCCACAAAGTCAAGCTTCGTTTCGGACCTTTCCAAATACCTAACCCACTCCGAGTGGAGTTATCAGTGAGATTCGTAAGGCGATTCATGTCCCCTTTTGGTCTCAAAGTTAACTCCCACATTTAAGGTTTAACCGACATAAAAATAGAGCAAGTATATAATAATAAAAGCAGATATTTTTAGGCAGATAAAAAACATAAAACAAATAAACAAATAAATAATTTAATGTTTATTAAAAGATAAACCTCCCCCCAAACCCTAAATGTGGCAACTTGCCAACCCTAAAGTGCGCCACAAACCCTAAACCATAAACCACGAGCCATAAACCTAAACCCCATAATGCCTTAGGAGCATAATAATTCACTAAAAGTGTCCCCAGCAGAGTCGCCAGCTGTAGCAACCTGCCTAAAAATTTCAGCTTTCGAGTCGCCACCTATTCTGAAGGGCGAATAGGAAACCCTACGCAGATAAGAGATTGAGGGTAAGTTATTATAATCAGGCTGAGGGAAGGTGTTAGGCACCCTCAGCCCTTTCCTAAAGGCTAATGTTCAAAGATTAGGGTTGCATGGCAGGGTTTGTAAAGAAATGTGGCAAACAGAATTTTAATGACATGATTGAGATTTTGAAGAGGGGGACTCGCCTTGTTGCCAAGTGCCTACGTACCTCCTTAGGGAGGATCAGAGTCTACGTAGTTCGGGGAAGGTTGTACGCCGTTAGGATTGAATTTGATTAGAGATGTGTTTTTTAGAGGCTTTTTGAATAGCCTATCGTAGTTTGGTTTGTTTTGTAATTTGAATGAATTTTAGAATTATTTTAGGGTTTGGGCGTACAACCCTGATTTGGCACAATTAACCGCAATGATCAATAGGTTTGATCACCATAGTTAAAAGATTAAGGATTTGCATCGTTACCAATTCAAATCGATTAATTCGATTATCACTAATAACAACTTATTGTATTTATTATTTTATGAATTTTATTTTATACTGTTACCTCTCACAACCGGTTAATACGGTCACAAATAATAACAGATTAATTATAGAACGAGGCAGGATTAATCACCACAATCAATAAGATGATTGCAGCCATTTAATCGAATATAGTTTGATTTTATTTTAATTTAACAGTATTTTAATTAAAATCATTGTTAACCACAGCGATCAATCGATTTAATCGGCGCGAATAAAAAATTAAAAATTTTAATATAATTATCATATATTTTTTTATTTACCAAATATAATTATTATATAAGTAATTATATATAAAAAGAATTAATTAAAACCAATTATATTAATTAAATTAAATTAGTTATTAAGGGTTTTATTCAATGTAATTATAATTAGGGTGCATATTATAGGGACTGGAATCTGGGACGCTAGATCTGACTTAGGGAATATCCTGGGGTCCAGATTTAGGGGGCGCATGGTGGATCTATATGGCAGGCAGTCACTGGATCAAGAAGTAGTTTTCAGAAAAAATAATGAAGGAGGGAGGGCTCGAACCTGCGACCCTCCACTCCCCAAGCGTGTTCATTAACCACTCCACCACGCATGCATATGCGTTAAGAACACGCGTCCGTAACCTAATGTATGAAGCAAGAAAAACAAAAGAAAAATAGGCGCGCGAATTCAAACTACCCAGTGGCACACAGACACCTCATCATCGTCCCCAACACCATCTTAAAATCCCTGCAAAATTAGCTACGATTTTGCTACGATTTCATTCGTAGCAAACTTACCTGAAAAATAGCGAATAGCACCTGTGCAAGCATAAATTGTTCGCGACCCTTCCTTTACCCTTGTTTAGACCATACGAACCTAACTATACCCTCGATTAGTTCTAATTTCGTTCCTAATTAAAACCCCTAAACTGAAACCCTAAAAGCTCAAAACGGCATCAATGGCAAAACATGTGTAAGGCAACCAAACTTCAAACAATTAATTCAGACACGATCAGAACGACAAGGAAAACTCAAATATGCATTCAAATTTCAATGCTAATGCGTGAAACATTCAGATCGAGCGAGTTTTTAAAACGACATACCTGAGTTGAATGCAGAGAGTTCTGGGGGTGTTGAAGTAGAGTAACGATCCTCACAGCTTCAGAACAATCCCAGGAATCTTTTGCAACCTTTAGAATCTCTTGAGAGCCACGAGTTATCCCAAACCGAATTCACGTTCTTGGTGACTTTTTTGAGTTCTCGCTAGTGTGCCCCTCTCAGAATTTTTCGTCCCCAACCCTTATGCCTTGTGTTTAGTACTTATAGGGGAACAAAATTAGGTTAACAAATAATGCCCAAGGTCTTTGAATCAAATCTTGCCATATTTGAATATTTGGGTTGGTTTCTTGAATCTTAAGCTATTATTTTGGTCCAAATATTGTGTCAATCTTCCCAATCCATGTATGCACGAAATTAAGTATATTTTGGACATTAATTGTGATTGAAATTGGCCTTTATGAATATTTTATCATAATATTTGATTTTATACTTAATTAAATCATAAAGATGAAATAAAAAATATATTAAATCAATTAATATGATAAATTTCGTGCCCTTTTGTTTTGGACAAGCTAATGGCTTGTGGATCAAGTTTGTACCATAAAAACATAGGCCCATTTGCAAAATTCCTTAATTTGAACCCTCTTTTTTCACATTTGGTCCCTCAAAATCACCTGACTTTGATCAAGCATATCTCCTTCAATTTTTAAGCTATGAGGGAGTTCTAATACTTTTTAGAAACCTCAAGAGGTCCTCTACAAGCCACTTTGGAACATATTTCTCATTTGAAGCTTTTATCTTGATCATATCCCCTTTGGGAAAAAACTGTTTCTGAAGGATGCCTGGAAATGACCTGTAATCTTATGCTTTGTATCTCTTAAATGAAGCATTTCTAGCCTTGGCTTGTGAGACACAAAGTTGTAGAGAATCCAATTTCCTTCAAAATAGGCTTTGAGTGGGGAATTTTTGATGTTCCATGTGAAAGTTATGCCCAGTCAAAGTTGGGTTGACTTTCTCCTAAGAAACCCTAATTTGAACCTTTTTGCATTTGTTCATCTCTGAGTTTCTATTAATGGAATCATGATCAATTCTTGATCAAATGATGATTATGCATCCTACACTTGATGTTTGCCTAATGATCATGGTTTGAATCATGCTTTGATTGTAATTGACCCTCCAGTTTGAATCAGTTGACTGTGAATTATCTGGATCGTTTGAGTGAGCAAGGTTTTGGAGTTTGCTCTTAAACCTTGTTATGAGAGAAGTGTGGAAGGTAAATTTTGGGGTATGACACTTTCTTCTGAGGTTCATTTGCATCCAGCTCTATTTCATGACTCATCAGGGCACTGATCAGCTCTTCTAGAGACACTTCATTCAAGTTCTTGGCAATCTTGAATGCAGTCACCATTGGGCCCCATCTACTGGGCAAGCTTCTGATGATCTTCTTGACATGATCAGCCTTGGTGTAGCCTTTATCTAGCACTCTTAATCCAGCAGTTAGAGTTTGGAATCTTGAGAACATTGCTTCAATGTTTTCATCTTCCTCCATCTTGAAGGCTTCATACTTTTGGATTAATTCTAAGGCCTTTGTCTCCTTAACTTGAGCATTACCCTCATGAGTCATCTTTAAGGATTCAAAGATATCATGAGTAGTTTCTCTGTTTGTTATCTTCTCATATTCATCATGTGAGATAGCATTTAGCAATATTGTTCTAGACTTGTGATGATTTTTGAAGTCTTTCTTCTGAGCATCACTCGTGGCTTGTCTTGACACCTTGACACCTTGAGCATTAACAGGATGTATGTAACCATCCAGCACTAGATCCCATAAGTCACCATCTTGACAAAGAAAGTAACTTTTGAGTCTATCTTTCCAGTACTCAAAGTTTTCACCATCAAAAACTGGGGGTCTATTATAGCCATTGAAACTATTGCTTCCATTTCCATGGTTGTTTTGTTCAGGTGTAGGAGTAGATGTAGCTGTTTCAACCATATTGACTTTGTGTTTTTCTCCCTGAATATTTTATCTAACACGGTTAAGTGCTTGCACCTAGAACCAGGCTCTGATACCAATTGAAGGATAGAAAAACACTTAGAAAGGGGGGGTTTGAATAAGTGTGACTTTAAAAACTTGTAAGATAAAAACAATGAACACAATTATTTTTATCCTGGTTCGTTGTTAACGAAACTACTCCAGTCCACCGCCTTAGAGTGATTTACCTCAACTGAGGATTTAATCCACTAATCCAACTGATTACAATGGTTATCCACTTAGAAAACTTTTATGTCTTCTAGAGTATACAGATCACAACTTGATCACTCTAGGAAATCACCACTTAGAAAACTTTTAAGTCTTCTAGAGTCTACTGATCACAACTTGATCACTCTAGGAACCTTTTACAAACAATGTAAAATAATGTTTACAAGAGTAAGATTGCTTCTTATTAAGCTATAATCACAACAGTGATATTTCTCTTAAGTTCTAAGTTTAACACTCACTAAATATTACAAGAGTTTGTGAGGTTGAAGATGAAGTTCGTGAGCTTTGATTTTGACAGTGTTTTAGTATTTTGCACAAGTGTTCTTTTTTTTGCTGCTTTTGATCAAAACTTCTATATATAGGCGTTGAGAGAAGATGACCGTTGGGTTGCATTTAATGCTTTGCGTGAATAGTACAATGCTGCATTTAATGTTTCACACTTTTGTCAACTACCTCGAGCCATGCTTTTGCTGCTCTTACTGACTTTGCCTTTTGTAGCTTCTAATGTTCCTTTTGTCAGTCAGAGATTAGGCTTAATAGCCTGTCATCTTGTACTTGCTTCTGGACTCATATTTGTAGATAACAACATTTGACTTTCAGAGTCAACAGCTTGGTGCAGAGCATCTTCTTGTCTTCTGACTTTGAAGAGCTTGAGCGTGATACCACTCAGAACTTCAGTGCTTCTGCTTCTGACTTCATGTTCTTCTGATGCTTCATAGATCATGTTCTGATTTTGCTTGACCATCTTCTGATGTCTTGTCAGAGCATGTTCTGATGTAGCCATCCAGAACCTTCTGAGTCAGTGCTTTTGAGTGCTGATTTGTGTATACTCTTTATGTATTTCCTGAAATGGAAAATGCAAAGGATTAGAGTACAACATACAAAATTCATATATAATGTTATCATCAAAACATAGAATATTGATCAGAACAAATCTTGTTCTAACATGTGTATCTTTGGAAGGGTTGACCCCACCTTTATTTTTTTGTTATTGTTTGTTTTTTTACTTTTGTATATACATTTGTCTTTTATTTTCCTATGTGTATACTTGTTATTTTATTGGGTTGTATTGGGAAAGGGCTTGATTCCCCTTGTGGTGAGACAAATCCTAACCCGAGTTTAGAGTGTAAACTTATTATAGGAGACTGGTATAGTCATTTTGATCTCGAGGGAGTAGTCCCAAAGAAGTCAATTTGAAATCCATCGCTCAGTGGAGGCCTCTTTGGAAGTAACTTTGTTGACCATGTAGTTGGGAATACATCGTTGCGTTCAACTAGGCTGTAGAAGTTGGGGACCTAGAAACCATTAACCAATCTTGGCCATTAAGATGTAGTGTGGAAACTATGTCTGATTCATTTTCAGAAAAGTTGTTACACGAGGCTACGCTCAGATGAGGTTCTCTTGGATTTTGTTCAAATGAGTACGTTGATACAGAGTTTACAATCTCCAAGTTGGGCTGCTTGAGTCTGGGAAACAATAGAACCTTGATGTATAGGTACAAAATAACCATAATACACACCTTTGGGATGGGTAGACCTTTGGCTCCATGCTCGTGACGTTGAACCCTGGAACCCATGTTTTTGCTATGTTTGCATTCATTCATCCTTGCATCTTAAAAAACATAATATCTTTCTAGGAATTAAAAGAAACCTTTTTGTTTTGTAAATATTATAGGAATGGAACCTAAAAGAAGAAAAACCAAGAAATATACTTTCAAGAGTTTAGAGGTGGAAGAATTAAGAAAGCTAGATTCTTTGATTATTGATCAAGAAACGTTTTGTAGCAAGTATAGAAGATTATTGTATCTCCTCAAAACCAAGATGGAAGAAGGAATCCTCTCCACTTTGATCCAATTCTATGACTCATTGTATCATTGCTTCACCTTTCCTGATTATCAACTATTGCCTACTTTGGAAGAATATTCAAGCATCATTGGGTTGCCTATTACTGGAAGAATTCCTTTCACTGGTTTAGAACAAGATCCCAAGCCTTATGAGATTGCAAATTCACTTATTTGAAAAAGGAAGAAGTTTAAAAGAACATGGTTACTAAGGGAGGATTACCTGGGTTACCTGCTAAGTTCTTAATTAAGAAAGCTCTCACCTTGTCACAAGAAAGAAAGGAAGAAGACTTTGAAGCTGTTTTTGCCTTGTTGGTGTATGGGTTGTTCTTGTTCCCTAATATTAACAACTTTATTGATATGTATGCCATCAAGATCTTTTTGAAGAAGAATCATGTTCCTACCTTGCTTGGGGACACTTACTATTCTATTCATCTCAGAAAATTCCTATGGAAAGGGAATGGTTACCTGTTGTACTCCTTTGTTATACAAGTGGTTTGAGTTTTGGAGCTAAAAAGAAGGTTTGAAATGGTCACACAAGATCATGACTCTTACCAACACTGAAATTATTTGGACAAACAATCACTTTTGTAGGATGAAGACTTTGTACTGCTGTGGTGATTTCCCTAATGTACCCCTCATTGGTACAAAAGGAGAAATAAGCTATAGCCCCGTGTTAGCTCGTCGTCAATTTGGGTTTCCTATGGATAAAAGACCAAGGAACAATTTATTGGATGGGTTCTTTCTGGAATAAAGAGTTGAAAACAAAGAGTTTAGAGAAAGGATTGCTAATGCTTGGCATCCAAGTCATAGAAAAGAAATTAAAGATTGGAAGACCAAATGGGATCTCTCTCCTGAGCCCTTTGATGGTTGGGTCACTACAAGAGCTGCTGAGTTGAGAATGCATATTCTCCCTGGAACATCTCTCCCTTTTGTAGAGAAACCTCCTCTACCCCCTGTTGCTCCTCCAACAATTGAAAGCCTCCAAGAAGCTCTAAGTAAAATGAAGAAATCAAGAGACCATTGGAAGAGAAAGTTTGAAAGCTCTGATGCTTAATTAGGAATGATAGAAGAATCCTATGAAGATGTAATGAAAGAAAAGAATGATCAATTATTCCTTCAAGACACTTGGCTCATAGATAAGGGTGCTACTATTGCCAAATATGCAAGAGAGAAGAAAAGGAAGCAAGAAGAAGAAGCTCTCCCTCCAAAAGAAGCTGCATGGAAGAGTATTATTGAGAAGCTGGAGAAGGTCAAGTTGAAGAAAAAAAAGACTCAAGATAATATGGATACTTCTCACTAAGCTTTGATGGTCACTCTAGGGTTTTACTAGCTTTCTTTGTTTGTTTCTACATTGTAACTCTTGAAAGTAGTTTATGACTTAGTTGTTCCTTGTCCATTTGTATGCTATCAAAAGAAAATGGTACTTCGATGACCCTCGATGACCCTTATATGTACCAAGGATGCCTTGTCCCTTTATTATTAATGAATGAAATTTCTTTTTCAAGTTACTATATAGTGTTTACATTTTCAAAAATCTTAAATAAATCCTTGAAAGATATTGTGATATATTTTGAAAATTAAAACAAAAGAGTCTTTTGCATTTCATGCATCATACCATATTCACATTCACACTCACATCTGAGTCAGAGTCTTATTCATTCTTCCCTCTCTCCTCAGAAAGTCAAGCTGACGCACTGGTATAATACTCGCGCCAATCGTCAAAGAATGGAAGATGGTATGGTTGATGATCAAGAGTGGCAAGAAAAAGTTGATGTCCCACGCTCTGGTATTGAAAGATTAACTTCTATGGTTCAAGACTTGGTGGCTTCTCGGAATCATCCACCAACCCAAGCTCAGACTATTGTGATCTCTGAGATAGAGACTGCTCAGACTCCTACAATTCCTGTGACGAATCCTACGACCACTAGACCATATGGGATAGAGATGGATTTCCAATTGTCTGGACAGCAGATTCCTGTTCCACAAACAACAATTCCTCAAGCTATCATGACCACTGCTCCTACTGCAATGAATGTTATCCCTGTCCAAAATGAACAAATTTTCCATGGTATTCCTTCTGGAGGCATGGGAAGATTGGAAGAATTTGAAGACCAATTTATGGAAATGCAAAAAGATATCAAGGCCCTTAGGGGAAAAGATCTATTTGGAAAAGAAGTAAATGATTTATGCTTAGTTCCGAATGTCAGAGTTCCGGCCAAGTTCAAACTTTCAGAATTTGAAAAGTACAAAGGGAATTCCTGTCCTCATAGTTATCTGATCATGTATGTAAGGAAAATGTCCATGCACACGGAAGATCAACGCTTGTTAATTCACTAATTTCAAGATAGCTTATCTAGAGCTGCTTTGAAATGATACATGGGTTTAGATAGTACTCACATTCGTACCTTCCATGACCTAGGGGAAGCTTTCATCAGACAGTACAAATTCAACATTGATATGGCACCAGACAGAGATAAACTCTGTGCTATGTCCCAAAGAGAAAAAGAGTCTTTCAAAGAGTACGCGCAAAGATGGCCTGAACTAGCTGCTCAAATTATCCCTCCAATGGAAGAAAAAGAGATGGCCAAAGTGTTCCTTAAGACTCTAAGCACATTTTATTATAAGAAGATGGTAGCAAGCGCTCCCAATAACTTTACTAAAATGGTAAACATGGGGATGCGGCTTGAAGAAGGTATCCGAGAAGACCGCCTGATCAAAGAATCCAGTTCATCACTATCTAGTGGAGGAATCAAAAGATTTGGTAGTAACTTTTCCAAGAAAAAGGAAGAAACTGTGAGTGCCATCTCAAGAGTAAGGAAAAGACGATACCAACCACAACAGAATGTTGTTGTTACCCCCGATTGTTAGCCAAGCTCCGCCACAAAATGTGCAGAGACCTCAACTTCAACAGCCTCGACAACAAGCTCCTCAAAAAAATCAACAAAGGAAATATCCACCTTTTGATCCTATTCCGATGACTTATACGAAATTGCTTCCTATGTTACTTCAGAAAAATCTAGTTCAACTGAGGGATCCTCCTCCTCCTGCTAATCCATCATTTTGGTACAAGGCAGATGCTCGCCGTGCTTTCCACAAGAATGCTCCTGGTCATACTGTGGAAAATTGTTACCCTCTTATGAGTGAAGTGCAAGTTAATCCACTTCCCAACCATGGGACTGCCAATGCAATCCAGACACAATCCGGTTATGAATACATACACGATGTTTGTGAGTCAACTCAATCCTTGGTGAATATGCACGTTGTCTTGTGTGAACTTGACAACTTTCCTCCGCATGACTATTGTCGCCCTCGGTTTTTTATATATCTCGTGAGAGATACGAACTGACTCTTCCTTTGTTTTTGAGTTTTGAAAATCAGAGAGTCGCCACCGACTTTTATTTTATCCAATTAAGGAAAGGTTTATAAAAGAAACAGAAAAAGACCTTTAAGATATTTTGGGTTCGGGGGTAGGTTATACAAAGGGAAGGTATTAGCACCCCTTTGTATCCATGGTTATCCATGGGCTCTTAATTGCTTAGCTCACTTGTTTGAATCATTTGTCTTGCCTTGAAATGCTTGTATGTGGTTTTAAAATACCTTTGTAAATTAACTTTGTAATGATCCTTGTGCGGATGTATACAAAGTGTTTTATCTTTCGAAAAGATGTTTTGAAAAAAAGATCTTTAATTTCGTAATGATCCTTGTTTGGATATATACAAAATGTTGTCTTTATTTTTGAAAGTTTTGCTTTGAAAAACAATGAAGATGTGAGACATTTGCTGTTTTGATTTGAGCAAGCAATTTAGGAGATCTACCCTAAGTTTATAAGGTCCTTTCCTATTTCTTTTAGAAAATTCTCCTTTTTCCGGATGTAAACAAAAGTCTAGATTTGCATTTGAAATAGTAGAATTTGATTTTTGAAAAGAATAACAGAGGGATTACCCTAAGAGGTGCAAGTGTGATCGTGTTCTGGTTCAGATATTTTTATCTTTGAAGTTAGTGATCTAACGCTTCAGTTTTTATCTTTGACATACACGTAGTTTTATATGTACAGAATTTAAAGTGCGGGAATGTAAAATGCGGAAAGTAAATCTAAGCTATTACATCGATTGTGCGGGAAATGTAAACTACGCTATTTACATGATTTTGACAACCTATACACTTTATCTAGGAATTTAAATTGCAATAAGATAAAGGAAGTATATTTTTGATTTTTTTAGATGGTTGATTTTAATTAGAATTAATGCATGATTAATTTAATTAAATGAGAAAAATGAGAAATAAAATTTAAACCTAAAATTTTTTCCCCACCAAAGAAATCAATGCTGTGGAAAACGAAGAAAACAACTGCAACTGGAGCAGCTGGATATTCCCTACTCACAACAATGGATTGAACAATTGGGAAGCTGAAGATGTGATCTCCTTTGATCAGGAGTAAATGCAATTTCCTGTTTTCGTTGTTTATATGTGCAAAGATAAAAATGGTTCCTGTACTATCGAACCATGAACTTAAAAGCCAGGTGCCTTGCCCGAAGCACACTGGTCCTTTTTATAAGGGTTTGTCATATCATGATCATGTTCATTCAATAAAATCATGGGACGTTTGCATATTCAAAATTTTGTGATCCTTTTTCTTTCTTTGCTTTATTCATTTTCAAATAGCTATGTGTTCTTACACACACCCACATAATAAATGCAGATTCACATTCACTCTGGATCCTGTTGATAACGATTCTGCTATTGCCAGTCATGACTTTGAAAATCCGATCTACCAAACTGAGGACGAAAGTGAGGAAGATTGTGAAGTACCAAGGGAACTTGCAAGGCTATTAGAACAAGAGGAAAAAGCTATAGAGCCGCATGAAGAACCAATTGAAGTTATCAACTTGGGCAGTGATGAAGAAAAGAAAGAAGTCAAGATAAGGGGCTGATTTAGAAGACAGTGTCAAGCAAAGACTGATTCAAATGTTACAAGACTACGTCGAGATATTCGCTTGGTCCTATGAAGATATGCCTGGTCTCGACACGGATATTGTGGTCCATCGCCTACCGATCAAACAAGGTAGCACGCCAGTTAAGCAGAAACTGCGGAGGAGTAGGCCCGACATGTCCAAGAAGATCAAAGACGAGGTTGAGAAGCAATTCAATGCTGGCTTTCTGAAAGTTGTGAGTTATCCTCCTTGGATAGCTAACATAGTGCCTGTGCCTAAAAAAGACTAGAAAGTCAGAATGTGTGTAGACTACAGAGATCTGAATCGGGCAAGCCCCAAAGATGATTTCCCTTTACCTCACATCGATGTACTGGTTGACAATACTGCACAATGCAAGGTATTCTCCTTTATGGATGGACTCTCAGGGTACAATCAAATCAAGATGGCACCCGAAGACATGGAAAAAACAACTTTCACAACACCCTGGGGAACCTTTTGTCTCTAGGGTGAAAGTTGTTTTTTCCATGTCTTCGGGTGCCATCTTGATTTGATTGTACCCTGAGAATCCATCCATAAAGGAGAATACCTTGCATTGTGCAGTATTGTCAACCAGTACATCGATGTGAGGTAAAGGGAAATCATCTTTGGGGCTTGCCCGATTCAGATCTCTGTAGTCTACACACATTCTGACTTTCTAGTCTTTTTTAGGCACAGGCACTATGTTAGCTATCCAAGGAGGATAACTCACAACTTTCAGAAAGCCAGCATTGAATTGCTTCTCAACCTCGTCTTTGATCTTCTTGGACATGTCGGGCCTACTCCTCCGCAATTTCTGCTTAACTGGCGTGCTACCTTCTTTGATCGGTAGGCGATGGACCACAATATCCGTGTCGAGACCAGGCATATCTTCATAGGACCAAGAGAATATCTCGACGTAGTCTTGTAACATTTGAATCAGTCTTTGCTTGACACTGTCTTCTAAATCAGTCCCTTATCTTGACTTCTTTCTTTTCTTCGTCACTGCCCAAGTTGATAACTTCAATTGGTTCTTCATGCGGCTGTATAGCTTTTTCCTCTTGTTCTAATAGCCTTGCAAGTTCCCTTGGTACTTCACAATCTTCCTCACTTTCGTCCTCAGTTTGGTAGATCGGATTTTCAAAGTCATGACTGGCAATAGCAGAATCGTTATCAACAGGATCCAGAGTGAATGTGAATCTGCATTTATTATGTGGGTGTGTGTAAGAACACATAGCTATTTGAAAATGAATAAAGCAAAGAAAGAAAAAGGATCACAAAATTTTGAATATGCAAACGTCCCATGATTTTATTGAATGAACATGATCATGATATGACAAACCCTTATAAAAAGGACCAGTGTGCTTCGGGCAAGGCACCTGGCTTTTAAGTTCATGGTTCGATAGTACAGGAACCATTTTTATCTTTGCACATATAAACAACGAAAACAGGAAATTGCATTTACTCCTGATCAAAGGAGATCACATCTTCAGCTTCCCAATTGTTCAATCCATTGTTGTGAGTAGGGAATATCCAGCTGCTCCAGCTGCAGTTGTTTTCTTCGTTTTCCACAGCATTGATTTCTTTGGTGGGGAAATGAGCTGTTGATCCTTCGGGATGAGATTTCTTTGGTGGGGAAATGAGCTGTTGATCCTGCTGGATACGAGAGCCCAGGCTGAGATTCTTCTGTAGGCTGAGAGAGATATCCGATAAGATCGTCCCATCCAGTTGGAATGATGTCTTTGAGGGAGACTTGTGCGTTCTGGGGAGCAGCGTACTGCATCAGAAAATCATTCTCACTATTTGGTGTTTCCCAGACTTCTTCAGGAGCGTCAGGGCTTGTGAATGTCATCTTGTCTTCGAAATGGTTGTCCCATCCAGTTGGGGTGATGTCTTCAATAGCGATCTGCGAGCTCAGGGGAGCAGAATACTTCTCCATAAAGTCATACTTGCCACTTGGTTCTCCTAGTGTATCCCAGATTTCTTTTGGACTAGGTGGACTTTGGTATTGCTCAGTAATGGAACTTGTGAAACTTTTGCAATCTTCAAACTGATCACCCCGTCCAGTTGGGACGATGTCTTCAATGGCAATAAAAGAACTCTGAGGTGCAGTGTACTTTACTAGAAAATCATACTCGTCGCTTGGTTCTCCCAAAGTATCCCAAACTTCCATGGAAACAGGTGGAACTTCATTTGGATATTGCTGAATAATATGGTTCAAGATCACTCCATCGTCTTCAATAGCATTCACTCCTTGGCTGATGAAATGTGACATTAATCCTCCAGAACGAGGACTTTGATCGTTCTTTTGAATTCCACTAGCATAGCCCAGACCTAGCTTATCGAACTTGTAAGGCACATCAAGGAGTTGTCCCCATACTGTGCAACCACCTTCTTCGATCACAGCTTTAGCATCTTTGAGAGAAGCCATGGTTGGAGTTATTTTTGTAACAGGAGCAACAGAAATGTGTTTGGCAGTAGAGACATCTGGAGGGACCACCTCAAAAGATTGGCAGGGAGTTTCGATGAATTCTCCATCCATCTCAACATACTTGGAGTTGCTCAGGTGGCTAACCACATACTCTTCTTCGCCATAAACTGTGACGACATTACCTTTTACCGGATACTTTAACTTTTGATGCAGGGTAGAAGTTACAGCATTTGCCCCATGTATCCAAGGGCGTCCTAGTAAACAGGAATATGCTGGGTGAATTTCCATTACATAAAAGGTAGAATCAAAGATCTGAGAGCCCACTCTGATTGGGAGTTTCACTTTTCTGTACACTGTTCTTGTTGACCCGTCGAAGGCTCTTACCACAACATCGCTTGGTTGTAACACAACTCCTTCGAAGTCAAGTTTTTCCAGTACTGCTTTTGGTAACACGTTCAAAGAGGAACCGTTGTCTACCAGCACATGAGACAGAGTAGTGCCGTTACATTCAATAGAGATGTGCAAGGCTTTATTGTGATTTTTCCCAGCAAGGGTTAGATCAGCGTCAGAGAAACCGAGACCGTTATTCACTGTTAGACTGGCAACACAATTTTCGAATTGATCGACTGAAATCTCCTGTGGTACATGTGCAACTTTCAGGAACTTCATCAGGGCCTTGGCATGAGCTTCTGAATACTTTAGCAGAGACAGCATTGAGATTTTTGAAGCAGTGTGCCCCAGTTGCTCGACAATATTGTAATCACTTTTGCAGATGATTTTCAATATTTCCTCCATTTCTTGGCTCGATGGATCTTCAACAGTGACTTCCACCGGTACTTGAACTGGTTCAACTAGTGGCTCTTTGCCTCGAGCGTTGATATCTTGATTAGGAACTGGGATTTGGACTGGATTAGTAGCAACATTTGGAGAAATTTCTGGTGAAAAGATCCTTCCACTTCTCGTAATCTTACTAGTACCCACAATATTATCAACAGTTGGAGTAATAAAATTCATGGCCTCTTCAGTCGAGGTGTCTTGTTTAACTCCATGGACATAAACATTAGTGTCATAACTCCACGGGACAGCTTTGTCTGAGGAGTATGGAAATGGAGTCGGGCTGGTGATGATTACAGATGCCACTTTGGGTGCCGCAGAAATTTTGAAAGGAGTTTTGGTAGGGATTTTCAATGGTATGTTAGAAACCACTGAGACGTCCTCTATTCTCATCCCATTTGCAAAAACTTCGCATAAATCGTCCATAGAAGGGAGCCTTTCAAACATAATGATACGGCGATCCATCCACTTTTGAATTCCTATTTTCAGATTCTCACAACCATTGGGTAGGTGTGCACAATAAAAGCAATCAGGGTCACAACCTGGAAAGAAACCAGCTCGGATTAGCTTTCTTTTGACTTCAAGGAGCGGAGTTGACAATTCTCTTACATCATAGATATAAACAGTGTCTATGATAGCATTAACGGTCTTGTTGTGTTTCCGCATAGGTGCAGTGATGACATTTGGAATCTCTAGAGGATCGAACTCAATTTCCCCAGCATCTATCATGTCTTGTATTTTATTTTTCAGGGCCCAACAGTGATCTGCGTCATGTCCTGGACAGTTAGAATGGTATGCACATGTTGCATCGGGGAGATAACTCGGAGAGGAAGTGTTGACATTCTTTGGAGGGTCTTTCAATGTGATCAGATTTGCTTTTAACAAGTGTTGCAATGCTTGAGAGATTGGCATATTGATTCTGGTGAAATTTCTTCTTGGTGCATCTGGTCGACGTGTATACTTCGGCGGCTGATCTTTTTGAGGTGCAGATGCGGAGATCAGAACAGCCCCTACAGATTGGTGATGCTCACTTTTGCGACTTTTCTGACTGTGCATTGCATTGACTTCATTTCTCCCACTGATGGGCCTTTTTGTAGTACTAGAGGAGGAGCCTATTTGAATTTTTCCACTTTGAATACCGCTTTCAACATGCTCTCCAATTAATATCAGGTCAGTGAAACCTGATGATGAGCTTCCCAGCAAATGACTGTAGAAAGGGCCAGTTAAAGTGCCCATGAACATGTCGACCAGCTCGCGATCAGATAAGGGTGGTTGAACCCTTCCATCCAGATCTCTCCACTTTTGTGCATACCCTTTGAAACTTTCTTTTGGTGCCATAGTCATGCCCCGTAGTTAAGTGCGGGTTGGGGCAAGGTCAGCGTTGTATTGATACTGTTTGTAGAAAGCAGCAGCCAAATCTTCCCAGGTGTGAACTTTTGTACTTTCTAGTTGGTAGTACCACTCGAGTTGTGTACCTGACAAACTTTCCTGGAAGAAATGAATCCATAATTTATTATCTGTTGTATCAGGTAGTATCTTCCTCACATAGGACCTCAGATGTAGTTTTGGGCAAGAAACTCCATCATACTTTGCAAAGACAGGAACTTTGAACTTTGGAGGAATAACAATATCTGAGACGAGTCCAAGATCTATGAAGTCTAAACTAGGTATTTTTTGTATCTCCATAACTTTCATGCATTCTTCCAACTGCTGGTATTTGTCATCACCCTGTTCGTCTTTGGAATGATAATCTTCTTTGTTAGAAGAGAGGGAGGGTTTGGCAGAACCCTGGTTACTGTGGTTGTCTTCTCGATCACCTTCACCGACTATTTCAGGGATCGGTGCCTTTTTGGACCTCTTGACTGGGATTTTGACCTTCCTTGCAAGGTGACTTAAGCCTGCAGATCCTTTGGGCTTCTTTTTCTTCTTGGTTATCAGGGCTTTCAGTTCTTGTTGCCCCTTTGCTAGCTCCAGAATTGCTATCTGAACTTGTGCGTTTTGTGCTTCGAGATTCTTGACGCTTGTTTCGGAATCCATCTCTTCTAACTGAAATAAACAGCAAGGAGATGAGACACCTGTTATGTGAACCTGTTATGCAATGTTTATGAATGAAATGCATATGCAATGTTTTCAAGGATCTTAGAATTTAGATTTGTTTAAAACAAAAGAGAAACAAACATTTATTAGTCAAGCAATTTATTTCTTTTTCTTTTTTCTTTTTTTTTTTCTTCTTTTTTCTTTTTCTTTTCTTTTCCTCTTTCGGGCTTATAGGATAAAATAAAGAAAATAAAGGATTCCTCAAGCCTCCCATGGACGCTTTCTCTTTGCACCTAGGAATGTGTTGATCTGCTGTTCTTCCTGGAGTTGTCTGGTGAGCTCCAACACTTTCCGCTCATAGTCTTGACAGTGTGCTTTGAAGGTGTCTCTTTCTTCTCTAAGTTGAACCCAAGATTTCTGCAGCTCTTCCAGGTCAGTTGGCATGTCCGGATATAGAACAACTCGAGGTTCGTCCCCTTCGACTTCTGGCTCAATAGTCACAGGTAGAATAGCGGGATATGGCATGATGAGCTTCTGAGCACGAGCACGCACCCATTTGAGGTAAGGCTCCATAGGAATAGAGTTCCATTGTCCTAAAGTTTTGCTTTCTACTTTGTAGACACTGCCCCATGCATGTATAAACCTTCGTCGATATCTTTGGGAATCATATTCGTAGTCGAACACAATGCCACGGATAATCATGTCATGAGGACCGTTTCTTCGTGCATATCCAAATTGGCGCAAAGCTAAAGAGGGGTTGTAAGTGATGCCTCCCTTGATGCCAAGGAGTGGCACATTAGGGTACTCTCCATAATGGTGAATGATAGTGATGTCTCTTTGAAAGAAGTTGTTCCACCAGATATCTGAATGAGACAAAGACATAATCCTGCGAGACCATTGCATCCTTTGTTCGTTTCTCAACACTGATCGGGGAAGGTGTAATGTAAACCATCTAGCCAGTAGTGGTACACAGCACATAAGAGTTCCTCGTTTCTTCATGGTACGAGTGTGTAGAGAACGTAGAATGTCTCCCAGCAAGGTAGGTACCGGGTTGCGGGTTAAGAAAATGTTGATAATGTGTACACTTATGAATTGGTCGGGATTAGGGAATAAAACCAAACCATAAACCAAAAGAGCCACAACTTCTTCAAAAGCTAGGTAACTTCTATTTTTTAGTAGTAATCGAGCCTTTTCCATTAAGAACTTAGCAAGCAAACCCTTGACTCCACTCTTTGTTTCCCAATTGGACTCGATTTCTGACTTTCGCAAATGTAAGGCAGCAGCAATGATTTCAGGTTTTGGAATCTTTTCTAAACTAGTGAAAGGTAATTGATCTCGAACAGGTAACCCAATCAGTTCAGAGAACTCTTCCAAAGTGGGTACTAACTGGTAATCAGGGAATGCAAAACAATGATGTTCGGGATCAAAGAACTGGAACAGGACCCGTATCATGTCTTCTTCAAATTTTGAGGTAACCAAATGGAGTAGGTGACCGTGCTTTTCAGTGAATTGAGCATTTCTGGGAAATTCTGATATTAAGTCCTTAAGTTCAGATGGTACTGTTGAAATGTTGATCCGGACATAATCTCTGGTAACGGGAGCCATTACCTGTAAAAATAGAACAAAGGTAAACTCTTCGATCCTTGAAATGATTAGTGAGAAAATGATATGTTTATGATGCTTATGATGTCATGATGTCAAACATGTGGCACACACAAACAAATCAAACAATAGCCTTAGGTTTAAAGGCTTGCATGAGGTTGATAAATGATACCCTCCCCACTGAAGTTGAGTTGGTTAAAACCTGTCTTAAAATAGTATTCGGGTTCTATGATCCTTGGAGACAACATCTCAATACGGCGCTCAGACGGCCGATCAAAATATTCCTCGAGGATAACTAACTTCGATCAATTTCAAAGCTAGTCACTTAATAGGCCATAAGTCAAGTTCAACTAAAGGTTCTAAAACAAATTAGTGTTTAATGACATTTCGGAAGCCTAACATACTCCTTGATCGTTTTCAAGGGATATTAGTATAAACCAAAGTGTCGCACTAACGGTAACCACCAGATTAACCGTATCGGTACATGCCGTACAGTTTCCTTGGTCTATTGTCACATACTTAAGGTATCTCGAGATTCGGGTTAGAATCTTTCACACAAGTAAATACCCAAACAAACCTTTGAAAAATAGAACAATCAAGACAAGCAATTGAAAACTTCAAAGTGATCTAAACTCTAAGGTAACCCCTTTTGAAAACACTTTATTTTTGAAATCCCCAGCAGAGTCGCCAGTTCTGTCGCCCTCGGTTTTTTATATATCTCGTGAGAGATACGAACTGACTCTTCCTTTGTTTTTGAGTTTTGAAAATCAGAGAGTCGCCACCGACTTTTATTTTATCCAATTAAGGAAAGGTTTATAAAAGAAACAGAAAAAGACCTTTAAGAGATTTTGGGTTCGGGGGTAGGTTATACAAAGGGAAGGTATTAGCACCCCTTTGTATCCATGGTTATCCATGGGCTCTTAATTGCTTAGCTCACTTGCTTGAATCATTTGTCTTGCCTTGAAATGCTTGTATGTGGTTTTAAAATACCTTTGTAAATTAACTTTGTAATGATCCTTGTGCGGATGTATACAAAGTGTTTTATCTTTCGAAAAGATGTTTTGAAAAAAAAGATCTTTAATTTCGTAATGATCCTTGTTTGGATATATACAAAATGTTGTCTTTTTTTTTTTGAAAGTTTTGCTTTGAAAAACAATGAAGATGTGAGACATTTGCTGTTTTGATTTGAGCAAGCAATTTAGGAGATCTACCCTAAGTTTATAAGGTCCTTTCCTATTTCTTTTAGAAAATTCTCCTTTTACCGGATGTAAACAAAAGTTTAGATTTGCATTTGAAACAGTAGAATTTGATTTTTGAAAAGAATAACAGAGGGATTACCCTAAGAGGTGCAAGTGTGATCGTGTTCTGGTTCAGATATTTTTATCTTTGAAGTTAGTGATCTAACGCTTCAGTTTTTATCTTTGACATACACGCAGTTTTATATGTACAGAATTTAAAGTGGGGGAATGTAAAATGCGGAAAGTAAATCTACGCTATTACATCGATTGTGCGGGAAATGTAAACTACGCTATTTACATGATTTTGACAACCTATACACTTTATCTAGGAATTTAAATTGCAATAAGATAAAGGAAGTATATTTTTGATTTTTTTAGATGGTTGATTTTAATTAGAATTAATGCATGATTAATTTAATTAAATGAGAAAAATGAGAAATAAAATTTAAACCTAAAAATTCAGTCTAAAATATGTTCAAAATGTTTGTTAATTAATTTTAAAACAAAACTAATTTTTTTTGGGATTTTTGAAGTTGTTTTGGAAATTTATTAAGCTAATTAACATATAATTATATAAACAATTATACAAATAACTAAAACTTAAAGAGAAAAATATTCTAAACATGTACAAAATTAGTCTATAATATATAAACTAAATTTAATAAAAAGAACAAATTTTTTTTGATTTTTTGATAGGTTGAAATAATTAAAAAGCAAATATATAAATATATACTAATTAAATAAACAAAATATTTTATTATTAAGAAAAATAAAATATTTTTGTGTCAAAAATTAAAACATTATTTTATAAACCTAAAAATATTTTTATTATATTTTTGTGATTTTTAAAACTATTTTAAATTAATTTTGCAAGTTATATAAAATAAAATGGAAAATAAATAATTAATGATCAAGTGTGGTTGGCTGGAGAGTCCATGGTAAGGACTAGCATGTCATAAGCGTTAGATGAGCTGGCAAGTGGATCTGAGGGTGATTAGAGTGAGACACATGGCAAAAGCGTAGACTGCAAAGCAGGATCCAGAAATTTTAAACTGAAACGCGCGCGTCCCTCAACCAATGGGAGAGAGCCACGTCTTCATCTTCTTCACCAAAACACTTTTTACAGCGCTCATTTGCAGAGAGCTGTAAAAAGCTTAACCCTATTATACCTGTGTATCACGAATACAAGTAAAACACAAAATAAATTTGGCGCGAGGCCACAAATCAACTCGTCTTGTTCATACGAGTTCACTGGTATCAATTAGAACCTGTAATTTTGCATGAATCGTGAAGCCCTAATTTTGAGATCAAGAACCCTAAAATGGTGGTTCCTCGTACAGGTGTCCAAACAGCAATTAAGTTTCCAGAAATGTTCAGAGCATCTATCTAAACATAAATATGCATTTACATCTTGCTAAACATGCATGTATGATTGAATTCGAGTTAGTTTTTATTTGTGCAAACCGTGAGCTATGGTGGATGATTTTGAGTGCTATGCTTGCTGCAAATGATTGGGTTATATTCAGTGGAGGTCAGGGAACGTGTTTGAGTGTTTAGTTTGTATTGAAATGAGCTTGAATTTAAAATTCGAATTTCAAATTTTCTTCAAAATTACAAGTTGTTACAAGAGTGGTATAAGCATAGGATTGGCTCTAAATTCGTGTCTGTGTGTGTTACTGAAGTGTCCTACTTCATTTATAAGCAATGAATGAGCTTCAAAACTAAGCTACCAAGCATTGATGATCTTTGAACTTTTGAATTCTTTAATATAAAAAAGTTTGAATTCTTTGGCCACGGCTTTGAATTTTCTTCAATCTCTTGCTCTAGGCCTGCTATGTACTTCTCTTGCTGCAGAGTTGAATCATTCTTGATGGCTTTAGCTTAAGAATCAAGCATTGTATCATTATCCTTCACCATTTCTTTTTCAATTTAACTTTAAATGTAATAAAATTAAACCAAAAAAGAAATAAAAATGCTATGGGCCTTAGGTTGGTCGTGGGAGGCCCTTAACATTGTTAGAATCATGTTTGGATCATGAAAAGTGTGCCCCTTTTGGAAAAAAACATTTTTGATCAATGTTGATTTCATGCATTTTCCCAAAATATGGCAAACTTCAACAAGGCATAAATCCCTCAATTTTTATCATATGAAAGAGTTCTAGTACTTTTTAGAAACCTCAAGATGTCCTCTTCAAGCTACTTTGGAAACTTTTTTTCATTTGGAGAAGTTATCTTAATGTTATGGCCTTTGACAAAAAACCACTTTTTGTTGACTTTGAAAATGACCTGTAATGTCTGAGCTCATATTTTTCAAATGGTGAATCCAATGACCATGGGATCAATTGCATTTGAAATATAATTGAATTTACTTCAAAACAAGCTTTGGTTGGAATTTTTTGAATGAACGAGGAGAGAGTTATGGCCGGTCAAAGTTCAGTTGACTTTTCACGAGAAAACCCTAATTTTGAAACTTAGGGTTTTGTTGATTTTTTATCTTTTCTTGATGAATTATGATCAACCAATGATCAAATGATGAATATTTTGACAAAATATGGATGTTGACAAAAAATTTCATTTTTGACTGTCTGTTGACTTTTCGGTCAAACCGGTCGTCTGTTGACTATTTGAGCTGTTGACGGTGCGTCTGAGTGAATTGAAGTTTGAAAATTTGTATGGTGGTACTTTGAGACATATGGAGGTCCATGAAATCCACTTGAGGTCTCAAAAAACTTGTTCTCCAGAAAAAAACAAAAACCCTAGTTAAGGACTGTTTGTGTAGGAGACAGTTATGCGTACCTGATTTTTGTGCAGTGCTGAGTCTCTGCTGATCATGTGATTATCAGAAGACTTCTAGAACAAAAATCTTGGAATTTTGAAATGCAAAATATTGATTTGATTGATGGTACAAAACACGGAGAATCGCGCTGTCAGCGGGTTTGACTGTCAACTGGCTGTCTGGGCATTAACGTAACAGTTAAAGTGAAAATTCAACAGTTAAAGTTATTTTTTTTTTGTTTTTTTTGTTTTGTTTTGTTGTGTTAATGGTGAAAATTTATTTACATGAGTTGTCAGAAAAACACAAAACATAATAAATAAACAAAATACACTGTACGCGAACGAAATCACCGATAATAACCTTGAAAAATATTTAATGCGCAGAAAAAATAAATATTTAATTAGCAGAAAACACACATAATATTATCTGGATAATTAAACTACAGTACGACAGATAGTACGACATTTAATACTGACAGTACAAATATTACATAATATAATGAACAGTACGACAAATAAACGGTACATTATTTGAAAGCGAAAGATACGACAAACTTTAAAAATGACGATTAAAAACCCATGCTATAAATAACAACATATAGATGATCGGGAGTATAAACAACCCAGGTCCGCATTTTTCAGGACTATGCAGACAGAAAAAGGACATGATCACCACCAAGACAGTGATGACCATAAGGAAACACATATCCATCCACTTTGCCATTTTTGCCGGGGAAGAAGAGAAAATAAATATGAGGTAGAAATGAGAGAGATGAGTTGAAATTTGATGTGAGAATTTATGAAAAAAAATTAGTGATATTTATATAGTGAAAAGAAGGATAGAGACGTTGGGGAATGAAGTGATTCCGTACAAAAAAGGAAAATTTGAGTGGTAGTAGGATTTGAAAGAAAGTGTATGGTAGGGTTTGAAAAGAGAGATGTATAGAATAAAGTTAGGATTTGATTTTGAAAGAAAGAGATTTGAAAAGAAAGGAAAAGATTTTGAAAATAATAGAATATAGTACAAAAATTAGTGGGAAACAAAAAACTAATAATAATTTACTCGTTACCAGTACAGTCTGAATCCCGGACTCTGCGCCTGCAAAAATTTAATTCTGTACCAATTGCGTCAGCACTATTTATCTGTAAATAAATCTCAAATAAACAGCGTGTGTGAAGTGATAAACAGTAATTGGCGTTTGTGTAAGAATAAATTCAACAGCGAACCAAAATACCGTATAAGAAAAATTCTAAAAACCGAGTATTCATAAAAATCAGGATATTTGTGGAATAAAATCCAAGATTATATGAAACTCCCAATTTTTAGACAGAAGTCTGTTGTCTTCTTCTTGAAAAAGATGCGGGCAAATTTTGGGGTATGACAACTATGATGCTTGTCCAATATGTTCCAACACCATTCGTGGATGTACTCTCGTTGTTGAAGACCTTCGGAAACTACTAGACCGAGCAATTATCAGCATATCAAGAAATAAAAGGGATGAAGAAGTCCATTTTGTCAACATGGTACATGCTTGTCCTGGCCAATACAAAGTTTATGACGTACACCTATTAAGATGTGACATATTACAAATGCACGCCACCTTGTGGAGAATGGGAGGCTTAACCAAACAACAATATGGTTCTTGCCGAATTTGCTCCAGAAATTCCCGAGGGTGTGCACTAGTGAAAGCAGGAATTCAAAGTCTCATGGATCGAGGACTTATCCAGATCCTCCGAGATAAGGATGAGAACAATATCAACATGATTGGGGAATATTCCACAGTGAAGTATGTGCCTGATGTTCCCACTGTGCGCGGATCCTTACGAATGATACACGAGAAATGGGTCAAAAACGGATTGATTGACTTTAGCCACGATAGTTGTCCCGCTTGTAAATGAGACACACGAGGTTGTGCTGATCTACAAGAAGGCATTCTGACTCTGATGGGTTTGGGTTTGCTGGATGAAGAAATCAAAGTAAGAAAGGGATATAATTACATTGAAGAAAAGATGACATATGGGCCACTTGACAGTATGATGCGAGAAATCCCTCAAAGGATTCCAAAGCACAATCGTGACCTGTACGTATCAGCAAAGTATGAAGATAACATTTTAATAGATGTGTTGGTAGACGTTGGTTCATCTCTGAACATTATGCCATGGAGCACCTTGGAAAGTTTATGCTATCAAGGGGCACCTTTTATGACAAATGGGGTTAGCATATTGACATTTGAAGGGTTCCCGTGCACTGTGATTGGAGAGATTGATCTACCTATCTGCACTGGACCTCATGATTTTGACGTCACCTTTTAAGTGATGGAAATTTATCCTGCTTACAGCTGTTTGTTGGGAAGACCTTGGATTCACAGTGCTAGAGCTGTACCTTCCACTTTTCACCAGATGTTGAAATACCCTCTGAAGGACAAATTAATAACTGTTTATGGAGAGCGGACTATGTTTGTTTGTCAACTATCCTCTGTTCCAGACATTGAAGAAATTACAGCTCAGTTCCATGCTTTGGGAGTTGTTAATCCTGAATACAGAAAGAAAGCCGATGCATCTATTTCATCTTGGAAAGACGCCAAAGAAGTGGTTGCCCAAGGGTCATATGAAGGCTGAGGGCAAGTCATTGAGCTTCCCGCTAACAAGAACAAGAGTGGTCTAGGATTCACATCCTAGAAGTTAAAAGGGAAAGAACCTAAATCTGCAAGCTACAAAAAGACTATGCATGAGACCTTTCAAAGTGCTGGCTACATCAACCCAGATAAACAAGACATAGCTGCTATAATTGAAGATGTTCCAGCATGTTCAAGCTTCGTGACACGTAGAGAGGAGAACTCCAACTGGACTTCCGTCAGCGCATATCTTCTGTTGTTCATGAGTCTAAGTAATTTTCTGTCTTTTAAAAAAACCTTTCGCTCTGCCCAAGGCGAAAGAGTAATGTGTCGGGCTGTTTAAAATAATTCATTTTGTTCTGCCCAAGACAAAAGTGAGCTTATGTAGGGTTTTGATTCAAATCATTAATAAAAAAAATCAATTTTTGCTTCCCTTTTGTCTATCGTTTATCTTTTTCTGAAAATGGTAACATCTAAAAAACCCGTAAAATCAATCAAATTTTTTTTTAAAATTTGCACATACACCTTTTTCTTTATTTGTTCCTAAAAAGCAAAACATAAATCATGTGCAGATTATCTCTTGATAAAAACAATGATCCTAGGCCCCCTTCCAACTTTGAATACCCTGTGTACGAAGTTGAAGAAGAAAGTAGCGAAGAAATTCCTGAAGAGATCTCCCATCTACTTGAGCACGAGAAAAAGATTATTGAGCCGCACAAAGAGCCTTTGGAAGTAATCAATTTGAGTACTGAAGAAGATAAAAGAGAAGTGCGAATTGGGGCATTGTTAGAAATAAGCGTCAAAGAGAGAATGGTTAATTTGTTGAAAGAATATGTGGATGTCTTTGCTTGGAGCTATCAAAATATGCCTGGGTTGGATACCACTATTGTAGAGCACAGATTACCGTTAAAGCCAGAATGTCCGTCTGCCAAGCAAAAGTTGAGAAGAACTCACCTAGATATGGAAGACAAGATGAAACAAGAGGTACAGAAGTAAATCAATGCCAATTTCCTCGTCACATCAGAATATCCTCAATGGTTGGCCAACATAGTGCCTGTTCCCAAAAAGGATGGAAAGGTCAGAATAGGTGTTGACTACAGAGATTTAAATAGAGCAAGTCCGAAAGATGATTTCCTGCTACGCCACATTAATATGGTGGTGGATAACACTGCTAAGTTTAAAATCTTCTCATTTATGGATGAATTCTCGGGTTACAATCAAATCATGATGGCACCTGAAGATATTGAGAAAACAACTTTTGTCACACCTTAGGGCACATTTTGTTACCGTATAATGCCATTTGGTCTGAAGAATGCTGGAGCAACTTATCAAAGAGCCATGACGACTCTCTTCTATGATATGATTCACAAAGAAATTGAAGTTTATGTGGACGACATGATTGCCAAGTCTGCATCAGAAGAAGAACATGTGAGGCACCTACTAAAGTTGTTCCAATGTTTGAGAAAATACAAGCTGCGTCTAAATCCAAGTAAGTGCACATTTGGTGTCCGCTCTAGAAAACTACTAGGTTTCATCGTCAGTCAAAGAGGTATTAAAGTCGACCCCGACAAAGTCAAGGCCATTCAAGAAATGCCTCCTCCAAAAACAGAAAAGTAAGTTAGAGGATTTCTTGGACGATTGAATTACATCTCTAGATTTATCTCTCAAATGACTGCAACTTGTGGACCAATCTTTAAGCTTCTCCGCAATGACCTAGAGCGTAAATGGACAGAAGAATGCCAAAAAAGCTTTTGAGAATATCAAAGAATACCTACTAGAACCTCCAATTTTGAGCCATCCAGTGAAAGGAAGACCTTTAATCATGTATTTGACCATACTCGAAGATTCTATGAGGTGTGTCCTGGGTCAGCAAGACGAGTCTGGTCGAAAAGAGTATGCAATTTATTACTTGAGCAAAAAGTATACCGATTGTGAAACAAGATATTCACTGCTCGAGAAAACTTGCTACACTCTTGATGGGCTGCTCGCCGGCTAAGGCAATACATGTTGACTCATACTACATATCTCATATCCAAAATGGATCCAATCAAATACTTATTTTAGAAACCTACGTTGATTGGAAGAATAGCCCGCTGGCAAATGTTATTATGAGAGTATGACATCCAATATCATGCCCAAAAAGCCATCAAAGGAAGTGTTTTAGCCGATCATTTGGCCTCTCAACCTATTGATGATGATCAATCCTTGCAAGATGACTTCCCAGATGAAGAGATCGTGTAATTGAAATCAAAATATTACGAAGAGCCTTTACATGGAGAAGGACCTGATCCTGAATCCCGATGGGATTTGATATTTGATGGAGATGTTAATGCTTATAGTAGAGGAACTGGGGCAGTCATTGTTATGCCACAAGGTTCTCATGTATCGTTTACTGCAAGACTGATGTTCGACTGCACCAACAATATGGCAGAGTACAGAGCTTGTATTATGGGACTAGAAGAAGCCATTGATCTTAGAATTAAGATTCTAGATGTATATGGAGATTCTTCTCTAGTTATCAATCAAATCAAAGGAGAATGGGAAACCCCTCACCCTGGCTTGATTCCTTACAGAGATTATGCCCGAAGACTGTTGAACTTATTCAACAAATTTGAGTTCCATCATATACCTCGTGAGGAAAATCAAATGGCAGATGCATTGGCTACCTTGGCTTCCATGTATCAAGTGAAGTTTCCAAACGAAGCTCCTCAAATTAGAATCATGTGCCTGAATAGGCCTGCTCATGTATTCACTGTTGAAGCTGTCACAGATGACAAGTCGTGGTTTTATGACATTAAAGTCTTCTTACAAAAACAAGAGTACCCACCTGAGGAATCTAGTAAAGACTAAAGAACTTTGAGAAGATTGTTTGGTAATTTCTTCCTGACTGGGGATGTGCTCTACAAGAGGAATTTTGACATGGTATTGCTCAGATGCATGGATAGACACGAAGTAAACCAATTAATGCAAGAAATTCATGAAGGATCTTTTGGCACTCATGTTAATGGACATGCAATGACAAGAAAGATACTGAGAACAGGTTACTATTAAATGACAATGAAATCTGATTGCTACAGATATATGATGAAGTGCCACAAATGCCAGATCTATGCAGATATGATCCATGTGCCTCCGACGCTTCTCAACGTTATTTCTTCTCCATGGCCTTTCTCAATATGGGGAATTGACATGATTGGTATGATTGAACCAAAGGCTTCAAATGGACATTGTTTCATTCTGGTCGCCATTGATTACTTCACCAAATGGGTCGGAGCTGCCTCTTACGCCAATGTTACTCGACAAGTGGTAGTAAGATTTATCAAGAACAATCTCATCTGTCACTACGACGTACCCAACAAAATCATTACTGATAATGGTTCCAACTTGAACAACAAGATGATGAAAGATTTGTGTGATGAGTTCAAGATTGAGCATCACAATTCCTCTCCCTACCGTCCAAAGGTGAATGGAGCGGTAAAAGCAGCTAACAAGAATATTAAGAAGATTGTCCAGAAGATGGTTGTGACTTACAAGGACTGGCATGAAATGCTCCCTCTTACTCTACATGGATACCACACCACAATTTTCACCTCAACTGGGGCAACACCTTTCTCTTTGGTATATGGCATGGAAGTCGTACTCCTGATAGAGGTTGAGATTCCCTCCTTAAGAGTCCTGATGGAAGCCAAGTTATCAGAAGCTGAATGGTGTCAAGCTAGATATGATCAGTTGAATCTTATTGAAGAAAAAAGAAAGACCGCATTGTGCCACTGTCAGCTTTACCAAGAAAGAATGAAGAGAGACTTTGACAAGAAAGTCAGACCTCGAAGATTCAAGGAAGGCGGTCTCGTGCTCAAGAAGATACTACCTCTCCAACCAGATCCCAGGGGCAAATGGACTCCCAATTATGAAGGCCCATACGTTGTCAAGAAAGCCTTCTCAGGTGGTGCTTTGACTCTTATGACTATGGATGGTGAAGAATACCCACGTCCGGTGAATACCGATATGGTCAAGAAATACTTCGCCTAAAAGAAAAAAGAAGAGTTCGCTAAGTTGAAAACCTGAAAGGGCGACTTAGGCAAAAAATGAGCGTCTTCTTGAACTGAAAATGTGAAAAGGCGGTCCATGCAAAAATTAGAGACAATAAAAAAGAGATAATCATCTCGATGAATTGAAAACCTGCAAGGGCAATTCATGCAAAAGTTAGGGAATAAGGAAAGTAACCACATCCGGTATCACCTGACCATCTTGAAGATTTTATGAAGACTCTCAACCGACGTCAATGTACGCTCAATATTCAAAGTTGTTAGGGAAACTAGTGATCATTGTATTTCAGTGTACCCTTTCCTGTAAAAGTTACCATTTTCAAACTTTATAATCCATGGGGTCTTGCCATTTGCAGACTACCAATCCATTAATGAAAATTTGAGCCTTATCTCATTTCTCGGAATTCTTATTTTATTCTATCTTGCAAAATATTGTTTTTAAAATTAAGAGATTTGAAACAAAGTCAAAGTTGTTTTTCAAAATAAATGAAAAAGGTAGAACGTTTTCTTAAAACTCTTGAATACAGAGGTAAATGTTGACCCTGACTCCCCAGAAGAGTTGGTTCTCGAAGCGAGAAACGAAAACACCAATAGATTTTATCCCCACAGAGCAGCTAGGTCTTGACACAAGTTGTCTCTAGCCAAAGATGAGTTTTCTTCTCGAAATGTGTTTCCCTTTTCAACAGGTTTTCTTCTCGGAATGAATCCTTTGATAATAATGATTGATTTGAAGAGTATTATCTTCCCCAACAAGATTTGCATCCCAACAGAAGGTGTTATTGACGATCGGGCGAGTGTATACCCTGGTGTTGTTATTCCCTAGTGTGGTCATCTTATTATATGTTTGTTTTGTCAGTATGCACTTAACACTCACTTATGCACTCATGCATTCTGTAATACGGTGATCTGACTTTTAAAGAAATGTCGCGGTAAGCAAGAGTCGCCACCGACTTTTATTTTTCCAAATTATCAGAAAGGCTAAAAGAACAGGAAAAACCTTTTAAATAAAAACTGAGTTGGGGGGTAATTTATGCAAAAGGAAGGTGTAAGGCACCCTTTGCATCCATGGTTTTCCATGGGCTCTTAATTGCTTTGCTCTTTAGTTTTGAAGCCAAAAGTTTTAAAAATGTAGAAGAAAAGAAATAAGGACTTTAGCTCGTAAAATGAGCGTAGCCTTATTGAAGGTTTATGAAAAAGTGTAAGAAAAAGATTTAAGCCAGAGCAAAGCAATTAGGGGCAAATTACTTGGTTAGATGAAAAATGTTCTTTTAGCCTTTCAGGGCTATCCATACCATAGGAGGGTAAGGAGGTCCTTTCATTTGGAGGTTGAAGGGTCGTCGAATTATCGTTCGCCACAAGACTGTCCCTAGCCATAGAGGAGGCAGGTAGTCTAAGGGAAGGATCAGAATAGCCTTTCGTTTAGGCAACTAGAGGATACCTCAACACTTCGTAGGCAACTTCGAGGGACGAGATCATATTTGGCGAATCGAAGGCAGCATCATTAGAGACTTATGATCTGAATGAACTGAGGGCAACATTGCTGAGGTATCCTCGTATTCGAGGGACTTGGCTATTCTGCATTTAAACACGAGGCAACAGGCAACAGGCAGCAAGAGGGGTGCCATAAAAGGTGTGTGGGTGCAACAATCACGTGATCAGATTCAAAATAAATTATCTTATAAAATTAATTATTCTAATTCAATTCGAGGTTACCACTCCCTAGGGTTACTAACCACGCAGTAATATAATGCAGTTTTAAGTGCATTCAAGGCCAAACAATACAACCTCGAAGCAGATACAGAATAAACCATGGGGATGGGGGAGGAAAAGCAATAAATTTAAACCCCAATAGGGTTTGACATAAGTAATAATTAAAAAGAAAAATAATAAAAAAAAGGAATTTTAGGGTTACCGAACAGTCGAGCTTTGACCGGTTGGTTAACCCTGAAAACTGGAAAAAGAAAAATAAACACAAAGGGGTGAGTGTATGGCCAGTTCATTGATCAGAAAGGCAAAAATAAATAATTGAAATTAAAAGGCAAAAATAATTATTTAAAATTAAAGGCAAAAAATAAATATTAAATTAAAAGGCAAAAATAAATGTAAAAAGAAATAGAATCGGGGACTTAGCTTTGATCTGATATGGTTCGTAGTCGGAGGAAACTCTGGTGCTAACCCTGAAGCTACACAAAGAAAAGAGAAAAAAATTTAGTGTAGGCGTGATCTTCGTAAACCCTGATTAGGGTACGAATTAAATAAATTAACAGAATAAATAATCGATTTAATTAATTATTGGTTTTTCAACCTAATTAATTAAATCGACAGAAAAATAAATTTCGATTAAATATGTGCTCTTGCCATAATTTTTTTATCAATTAAAAGGAATTAATTATAATTTATTAAATTATTTGAATAAAAGTAACAAATAAAATCAAATAAATTAAAAAAATAAATTTATTTTAATAAAAGAAAAAAAAAGAATTTAGAAAAAAAAATAAGTTTGTTAAGAAAAATGTTATTGGAAAAAAATATAATCATATAAACATATATACATATTTAATAAAAATAACATAATAGGTTGTATAATTAAAAATAAAAAATTTTATGAAAAACTTATCTTTCAATCATGTGTGGCATGGCGCTGAATTCCATGATGCATCCTCGCTACCAGAGACGTTGGATTAGTTATTAATGAGATCAGATGGTTGATATAGTGAGGGAACACCATAAAGCGTACGTCTTAATCCACCGAATCACCCTGGATTTGAATGAAATGCACGTGCGAAGCTGGCCAATGGGGGAGGGCCACGTACTCATCTTTAACCTCTCCTCCGTCGTCTTAGCTCTGCAACAGGTTTTAGCAACGGACGCTGTTCGTGGCTATAGATCCTGCACTACGAATACAAGCAAAACTCCATGGAAATTATTCGCGAGGCCATGGATTGAATCGTCCAGACCTCACAAACCTGGTTATGGCCCTAATTTAAGCCAATTGTTCCTGCAAGCAAAAGCCCTAAACAGAATCCAAAAACCCTATCAATGGCATATAGTGATACACAAGCGCAAACAATCAATTAGACATCCAAAAACGTTCAACAAACCATGACAAACAATATTATGCATTCAAATTATGTTTATGCCTCATGAAACATGGTAATCGAAACAATTTGAAAGTAGTGCAAACTGTGATGAATTGGATGCGATTCAGGACGTTTCAAGCTTCGTTTGTGATTGAGAAACACTCAGTGATGTTCCAGGAATGTATTAGTACCTTCAAAACTCTTTGAATTCGCCTCCATTGCCAAGAACAAATTTGACTTTTCCTTCAATTTTTGCACTCGGGTTTGGGGCTCTTGAGGGCAGAAAATTGTAACCCTTACACTCTGAATCTCTTTGACACTTATAGGAGATGGATTAGGGTTGGTAAAAAAAGAAAAAATCTTACTAAATCAATCAATGGAAATTTGATTGAAATATGATTTTTTAAAGTTTCTAAATATGGCCAAATTGATCCAATCTCTTGCCAATCTTTCTTCCATGAAATTGAATCAAATATATTGATTAATTGATGATTAAATGTGGTTGAAATTAAAAGGAAATCTAATCTTTTTCAATTTTCTTCAAATATTGACTAAATATATGATTTAAATGAATAAAAAATACAAATAAAATCAAATATTCATAATATTTTCGTGGATTTAGGATTGAGTATCTTTGTTGACTTGGGGAACAAGATTGGGCCATAAAAAGTTGGGCTCCTTTGCAAAAAAAATCAATTTGAAGCCTTTTGTTTCACATTTTCCCTCTCAAATTTGTCCAACTTTGACAAGGCATATCTCTCTCAATTTTTGAGATATGGAGGAGTTCTAGGACTTTTTAGAAACCTTGAAGAGTCCTCTAACCAATGTATTTGGTCTCATGTCAAAATAAATTTCCATGCTCCTTGTGTGTTCTTTTGAAAAAGATGACTTTTGGTTGACTTTTGAAAATGACCTATAATGTTTTGATCCATATCCCTCAAATGAAGCATTTTTAGACTTGGCATGTGAGAGACAAAATTGTAGAGAATTCAATTTCCATCAAAATGAGATTTTAATGGAAAATATTTGATGTTCCATGTAGGAGTTATGGCTGGTCAAAGTTCAGTTGACTTTCTCCTATGAAAACCCTAATTTAGAAACTTTTGAATTTGTTGATTTCTGATCTTTCCTTGATGAACCATGATCAATCCTTGATAAAATGGTGAATGATACTTCAATATAAGGATGTTGACAAAAAATCAGGAGTTTTGACTGTATTTTGACCACAGTTAACTTTTAGGTCAACCTAGTCGACTGTTGACTTTCTGAGCAATTGAGTGATCAATCTTTTGAATTGAGACCTGAAATTTGTCATGGAGATAGTTTGGAACATCATAAACCATATGAGGTACATTGGAGCTCCTGATCCATTGATTTTCTTCAGCACAACACAAACCCTAGTTTCTTGAGCCTTTGTTTAGGAGAGATGTCTTTGAGCTTTGTACTTTGATTTGAGTTTGAATTAAGAGAAATAGGATGGGAAAATTTTGGGGTATGACAAATTCATGCATCATATATTCATACGTATCATTTGCATCTTGTTGATATGATAAGCTTATTATTCCCCAAACAATGTCTTTACTCCTTCCACTTAAGCGTCAGCTTTAGGCAGAAAGACCCATATCATTGTATTTCCCCGATGAGTTTGTTCCTCATGGGAAGATCTTGTTTTAGTTTATTCATCTATCTGTAGATAGGATGAACCCCCATTTTTGAGATTGTTCCTCGATGGGAAGTGTCTTGTTTGGTGTTTCATTCCAACTCCGCCTTGGTTTGAACTTTGTCTCCAGCAGATATGATTATTTGGATCAGCGAATCCTGGATTCTCAGAGTGCATTTATTTTGCACAGTTGAAAACCTGATATTTTTAAACATGAACCTATTTGTGGTTCCCCAGAAAGTTGGATTTATATCCCCCGTAGTTGTTATTGCAGTTATTACCCGACAACAAGTAATGGTCTCTTTATTTGAGCAGCTTGTATGTCCCATATATCCTTCTCGAAAGAAGATGATAGTTTCTACGGAGCAATCAAAGAACCTTATGAATGGTTGGCCTCTCCAGCGTCAAGATAGTTCATGTTGAAGCTATTATGAATGGTTGGTCTCTCCAGCATCGAGACAGTTCATATTAAAAATTATTATGAATGGTTGGTCTCTCCAGCGTCGAGACAATTCATGTTAAAGATTATTATAAACGGTTGGTCTCTCCAGCGTCGAGACAGTTCATGTTAAAAATTATTATGAATGGTTGGTCTCTCAAGCGTCGAGACAGTTTATGTTTAAGATTGTTATGAATGGTTGGTCTCTCTAGCGTCGAGACAGTTCATGTTGAAGCTATTATGAATGGCTGGTCTCTCCAGCGTCGAGACAGTTCATGATTAAAGTTGGTTTTATTCCTTTGTGAATGGTGAGTCTCCCCAGCATATGAGACAATTCATTAAGAAAACCCATTAATTTCTTTCCCCAGCAGGTGAAAAACCACCCATGAGAAAAGTAAACCTTGTTGTGTGAGAATCCATAGCTTGGTGTTGTATCTTTGTCATTATGAGAGAATCTGTAACTGACCCCCTTTTGTTATGAGAGAATCTAGAACCCCTTTTTACCGTACTCTGAAAATTCTGTGTCATGGACTGTTCATTACTTATCCCCAATATATTTGTTTCCTTCCTCCCAGTTTAAAGGAAGGATGTTATTTGTTTGTTTATTCCATATAAAAATAAAAAATATGTTGCTTTCATATCATGCATGTGGGCTCTCAGGGTCCAAAATTGTGCTATCTTTTGTATTTAAGTCCCTCATACCGTGCTGAGACGAAGATTCCATCTTCCCCTCATCAGGTATCAGGAACTTAAATGGGGGCAGCTGTTGTACCCCAATTTTTGACCACTGAGATCCAACCATATCTTAAATATTAGGATCATCATTATCATCATAATCATCATGCATTTATCATTTGCTAACAAAAAAATTGTTGTTTGTTGCTTGTGTCCCAAGACAGGAGACTGATCAGGAAGAGACTGGGCAAATTAGGGTTTTGAGGCCCACAAAGGAATTCAACATTATTCTATGATTCAAAGGATTCTCCAATCAATATCAAGGTCCAAGGATGGTTCAATGCAAGAACAATCACCTTCAAGTTCATCAAAAGTTCCAATTAGGGTTTTTGACCTAATTCCACTATAGGGTTGACTTTTAATCAGAACATGGTTCCAATACTAAAACTATGATTCAAGGACATCCAAATCAACATTATAATCCATTAACACCATTCATTTTAAGAGAAGACCTTGATTCATAAGAAAATCACAAAATTGCAGTTCATTTGGAAAAAGTCAACTGTGCAAGTCAACCTTTGACTTTTGAGAAAAATGGTCTACTATGGACTTTTAAGGATCCAAATCATCATCATATGGATATTTAAGACATTTGATCAAAGAAAATTTAAAGAATTCATCAAGAATCAAAAAGTCAACAAAAGTCAAAATTAGGGTTTTAAGTGATTTTTAACCTAATTTTGGGAACTTCAAATTTTGCCTACAAACTCAAAAATCTCCAAACATGAAAGTTGTAGATCTTGACAAAACAATCAACTTATCACAATGCAAATTTTGGCTAAAAATGATTATTTTGAGAGATTTTGGATTAACAAGGATTATGTTCAAAAGACTTAGAAAGATTCTAAGTGTTTTCACCTAGTTTTTCTTAACTTTAAGGCCTTTTTTCTCCATGATCCAAAAAGAGTTTGAGGAAACTTTCAACAAGTGGATTAAAGTATGTAGAAAGGGCTTTCTAAAGAGATCACTAACATGAAAATCCGTGGCTTGATCAATGAGATATGATTTTGTGAAGAAGGCACCATGAGCACTTGAATTCAAGAATGAAGAAGAAGTTATGAACCAAACTTGTTCAAATTTGAAAGATTCCTTGCTTGCAGCCCCTTTAACTTGTTCCAAGCACCATAATCAGTAGATTACACTTGCTTTTGAGCTATGATCCAAGTGTTTAAGACATTATCCAAGTGATCATTCCATTAATGGCATAAAGATCACACTTCCATTTTGAAAAAGAGGCTTTAATCACAACAACTCTTCTCTTGAGCCACTACAATGTTTCTTCTGCAGCAAAAGCATTTCAAATGCCACAAGCAACCTCTCTAAGATCAGATCAAAGTCTCCCAAGCATGCTTAAAGCATTGTACCTTCCATGGGAAAACCAAAAATCCCATTTCTTCACAAACAAGCAAGATGGTACCAAAGTCACATGGGAGCTTAAAACTCTGGGTTTTTTCCCTCCACAAACCCTAATTCTTGCCTACAAATAGAGGTAATTGGCCATTGCATCAAACACAAAAATTTCTCCAAGTCATCCTTGATTCTAAACTTCTCATTTTGTGTCATTTCCATTTTTCAAGTCATTTTGAGTTACAAAGTTTCTGGAAGTAAACCAAGCCTTCCAACAACTTCCAAACATCATTTGGAAGCTGTTGATCACCTCCAAACACTTCTCAAACACCTATAACAAAAAAATCACATTTTTAACCTCTATTAAAGGTCTTTTTAAGGTCTTAACCTTCCAAAATCCAAACCAAACACTTACCAACCAAATCAACCTTTCAAATAGCTTCTATTTATCATATAGAAGTTATCCATAACCCTCAAACACTCACCAAAAGACTTGAGCCAGAAATCATTTTTCAAAACTCCATTAAAGCACTTCCTTGTACCAAACTTGTCAAAATCAATTTGGCTCGTGCGTTTTCAGGCCTTTTATGTTGGATACCTTCTAAACATCATTTAGAAGCTATCCAAACACGTATTTTGGATCTGTAACACCTTGAACCTTGAGTTCTAGGCATAACTTTTTCCATTTGTAGGTGGTATCGAGTTTGAAGAAGAAGAGGTGATCAACCCATTCTAAGTGCCCAGAAAGCTTCATTGGACATCACTGAAGGATTCCAGATTGTTGCAGCATCTCTGTAGCACCTCTAACACAAGCCACGATCCCCATTTTCAGAGGTATCAAACTCAAACTTTGGAATATCTGTAGAGGCATTGTTCTGACCGTTTCTTGTTATCAATCCACTCAAAATCATGTAGGGAAAAATAGCCCTAAGGTTTCAGGGCTTAATTGTTTGATCCAAGAGTTGAATTTAAAAAATGATTTTTAGGGTTCATATGCGTTTCTGAAAAATTCATGAGTTTGATCGAGTTTAAGTTGTTGTTAATTGCATGGTTGAAATCGTGATTAAAATCTGAGCATGTTAGTGTTTTACTTTTTTAAAATTGATTAAGTTTTGATGAAATCAAAATCATGCCATTGATGATGATGTTGTTCTTCTTCAACGAAGAAGATGAAGTCTGGGTGGAGGGAATTTTGAATTTCTGAAATTTGTTTTATTTTAAGTTGATTGGTGTATGTTCACTTACGAATTCATCGTAATAGCTCACTTGGTAACAATGCTTGTACTTAGCGTGTCTCAAAGGTCTGGGGTTCGAATCCCCCTCGCCCCAGACTTTTTGTGAATTATTTTGCACTTTTCATTAAGGGTTTATCTTCATATATTATGTGTTGGATGCACCTTATGATCAACTGCAAGCAGCTGACCCAGTGGTTAAGTTTTTGACTTGTAACCTTGAAGGCGTGGGTTCAAGCCTTGGCTCCCACAAATTCTTAATTTTTATCACTTGTTTCTTTAATTATTATTAAAACTTCAAAAAATTATTAAAAATAGGAAATTTAATCTTTTTAACTCCTTCTTTTTTGTGTGATTTATTTATCTTATGTATTTTCATACTATGTTAAAAAATCCTAAAAATATTTAATATTTCTTTATTTAAAAATTAATCCAAAACATGTCTTTTATATTGAAAAATCAACTAAAAAATCATTTTGTTTTAATTATTTCTTTCAAAGAACTTTGTGTATGTCTTTGTAAATATTTGTTTAGGGTTAGAATATGATGTCTTTGACCTCTTCATGTACTCTTAGACCATTTCTCTTAAAGAAATTGGTATTTAACAATTAAAATCAATTAGGATTAGGTGTTTATGATTAAACCTTAATTTGAAACCCTAATTCAAAAACCCTAGGTTTAAAACCCTAACCCAAAAAGAAACTTGTTGATCTTTGTTTATCCATGATTAATTAAGTTTGTTATCTTGTATATAGTTGTTGATTTAAACCTTGTTTTGTACTTAATTGTTATTTTAACCATTATCTTGTTAATTTCTCATATGTGTTGTTTATCTAACCCCATGTTTATTCATTATATCAATCATTCATCATTCATACATGAGTTTGAATCAAAGGATTTAGATACATCCATATCTCGTATTTGTTGATTATCATACTCACTTGTTTGTTCTTGTGTCACATGATATCACACACACACACACACACACACTTGAGGTGTCCATTGTTGATTGCTTAAGTTTGTTGCTTTGTCCAAAAAGGATGGGAATGATATTGACTAAAATTGTCAAGGTACTCAAACTCCCTTTCCAATCTCTTTTGTCTTGTGTTTAAAAGTATTGTTAAAGCTTTTACCTTGTCTTTTAAAATGGTTTTGTATTGTTAAAACTTAACCAAATCCTTTTGTTTTTGAAACCTTGGTACTAAAGAATAGAATTATTCCTGGTGAAACTATTCTTAGTCCATTGACCTTGTAATGTTAAAGCTAGGTCTTTTGTTTTAAAACCTTGGTGTTAAGAGAAGAATTATTCCCGGTGAAATTTCTCCTAATCCATTGACCTTGTATTTTAAAGCTTGGTCCCTTTTATTTTAAAATTGTTAATTATTTTAAAGCTTAACCTTTTAAACTTATTAGGTATTTTAAAGCCTAATCCTTTTTCAAAATGTTTTGTTAAGTATTGGTAAAGCTTAACACCCAAAAAGATTTTGGCCACTTTGACCCCCTTTTTATTTTCCTTTTAAGGGGAACTACAAAAGCTCTGACTTCCCTTTTCTTTAAAAAGGGTATGTAGGCCTAAGATGCGATGTCTTATCGAGCTCACTTTTAAAAAAATTATTTTTCCCATCCCCACCCTCCATTTTAAACAAGTTCACATATGTTTCATATGCATGTACAAACAACCAATAACATTTTCAAAGAGGTTCCCGCGTAGTACTATGGATATGAGGGGTGCTTAAAACCTTCCCCTTGTATAACAAACCCCCTTATCCAAATCTCTGATAAGTTTATTAGTTTTGATTTTAAACACTTCTATGGGTTTTATTCGCTCTTTCTCCCATTCCTTTTGGAAACAATAAAACGCGGTGGCGACTCTGTTTAAAACAAAATGAGCTAAGTCTTTTCCATGGCTTTAGTCTCACCAATTTCACCGCTACAGCCTCCACTTCCTCCCGCGGTACCCGACTGCGTCCTCGACCCGTCGTAGCCTGCTCAACTCTCTCGCGCCGAGCGGAAGCAGTTTGGCTTGGCCTTCCAAGTCTAATTCTGTTCGGGTTCTCACCCATTTTTTTGGGAAAAAAATCAGTACTTAAAGGGAAGGAAGAAGAACAGGTTCGAAAAGATTAAAAAAACAACTCAGGCATAACTTCAAAAGTTCATCTCCAAAACTCCTTAAAGGTGTTTTCCGTTATGCACTTCCGATAACACCTGTGACTGCCATTTTCTAACCTTCAACCTAAATCCCCCAAAGATGCAATTTTCACACCAAAATAGCCATATTTTATGAGTTATACTTCAACCTATTTAATTTAAATGATTTTAAACAACTTATTATCCATATATAAAGTAGTACAAGGGATTCGGAGAAATTTACTCAAATTTGGAGCTTTATGAGTTGTTGAGATGTGTTTAAATAAGGAGTTGAAATGAGTTGTAATGAGTAGAAATTAGTTGAAATGAGTTTTGAAAGGAGATATTGTGGGGTTTTGGGGTGTTTGGGTGTTTGAGTTTTTAAAAAAACAGAATGAGGGGTTTAGATCGTTGGTTTGTTGTATATACCCTAATTCAGAGATGCATCTCCGAAAAGCCCCAAAACTTAAAAAAATGAGTTTATTCGAAGATGCATCTCTGAAACACCCATGATTTTGACAAAAAAGATGTTTCTGAGATGCATCTCTAAAAACATCCCTAACAAAATGAAATGTGGTGCGTTCGGAGATGTATCTCCGAATTCAGGGGTTAAAATGAGAATTTCGCCAGAGGCCCTTAAGATAGTTAAGGGGTGTACAAAGAAATTTCCCTTATTAGTTTTGATGCTTTTTATCATTGTTAATGAGTTAATGGGCCAATAATTAGGCCCTACGAACTACTTATGCATACATCATTTATTTACAACTTGCACCTCCCCTTGTTTTACATTATTTTTAGCTTTTATTTTATTCATAATCATTTAATGTCCAACCAAAATTTGGAAAACTTGTGAGGAGCCCTCTATGGCCATTTTAGCTCATTTATGTGTTCAAGTATGTGCGCTTGTTAGAATTAGGCATGCTACAAGAAAAATTTCAAATTGATCTATTAGTTAGGTTTTATTTCATGAATAATTAAAGTATAATATGTACCACTTTCTTCATTTTATTTTTTAATCAAATATCAGATGTAAATGATTAATTTGGTGTATGCCTCTTTTTTCTTGAGTGTTCGGATACAAGCATGGGACATGCTTTTCGAGCACTTGTCTTTCGTTTTAAAAAATACAATAATTAAAAAAATTTGCATTCATTCTTTAATCGGACAAAAAAAATATTAATTGGATGTATAACTTGCCATTGGGATGCTTGTCTTCCGTCAAGGAATCGTGTCCCAATTCGTCTCTTTTTTTAAAATCAAATCAGATGAAAAGGGACTTAATTGATGCAACTACAACCAATCAAATCTATTATTCACCCGTGCGCGACCATGCATTTTTTATCAGACATTTATCGTCCAAGCGTGAGTCTTTTATTTCAAACAGCAGTTATCGCCCAACGCGAATCTTTTTCAATTAATGAGTCTTTTTACCACTCAAACGCGCCTAAACTCATTTTCACCACTACATTCAACCAACATACTAATTTTTTTCTACCCAGAACTACGTAGTTTTAAAGTCCCATCGCATCTGGATATACGTAGGAGCGAGATCCAAAGTCTCGTCAAGGACCTTAACTAAAAACTTATTTTCCCCCTTTATTCCTTTTCGTAAGTATGGCAACAGTTAGAAGAATTAAAAATAACTTAGGATAAAAATCTTATTCGTAAAGCTGATTAAACGGTTCCCGTTGGATACAACGGATGCCACGAAGTGCTAATACCTTTCCGGCCCATAACCGACTTTCGGTTTTGGTTGTGATGACCATAACTTTGTTCTTTTAGGACTTTATCGATGTTTCTCCTTTAAAAATAAACTTCAATGGAGACTTCATTAAGTTTCGAGCGGTCATTCTCTCAGCTATTTTTCGTGCCGCGACAGTCGCCATCTCAAAAAAAAAAAAAAGATAAATGATAAGAAAACGTTCAATGCTTGAGTACGTGGTTTGGAAATTATGGTAGAACCGGACTTGGAGAAGAAGAGATGAATAAAAATAGTTTCTCCAAGGAATGTAAAATGTATGTGAAAAGAAAAAAATAATAGCCACCTCAAGTGAGAAAAATCGATTTACACGATATATTGTAGTTTTCAGTATCAAAATTTCACATAATTTTTTCAATAATATCAAAATTCATAAAAGCCACCTCTAAAAATGTATCTCTCTTAAAATATTCATTATTGTTTTGAAATTCAAATTGATTATTTTCTACTTTAAAAAGAAACTCATTAGTAATGCAATATTCATGATTTATGGAGGTAAGTACATATATATACCTACAATGCAGTAGGTGATCCGGCTGAGATTATTCATAATGTGAAAATGTACGCATGGTGGTGGTTGGCTATTGGGTCAAAGGAGAAAGTCTTGTGTAATTTCTTCGAATGGTCACAGTCTCCGCTAGATTTTATGTAATTCTGTAATTTTAGAATTGGTAGGATCAGTTTAGGCAAGTTTATAGCTCTGTAATATCTTGTTGAGTACTGTTGGTACTCTGTTATTAATTCATCATGGCTTATCAAAAAAAAAAAACATATATATACCTACATAGACACACATAATTGGTTTGTAATTCTTCCATTTTTCTTCATGTATACCATAATATAACTGATCTCTTATACATGTAACATGTAATATATCATAGATCAAAGATTGTATACACAATATATTGCTTATTCCTTCTTCATCATTCATACCATTTGAAGTGTTTTCACTATTTCTTCCTCTTCATTTTCTTGTTCCGGAGAAATCTTGCTATCTGTAGAGTGTTGTTTGGATTTGTCACACTTTGACACTGCTGGTTTGTATTTACCTAAATCTGATAATTCTTCAACACATTTTACAACATCTTCCACGCGTGCTACGATTTCGGTAAGCAAAGAAACCATGGTGACCACTTGAATAATATCCATTATTGGAATATCCATTTTTGCATCATCTTTATTTTGTGTGTTTGGATAAGATTTTAACAAATTTTGTAGCTCTTGTGATGCACTATTCATCTCTATCACCAAAATATCAAGTTTGTTAGATTTTGTCATACTCTTTATTGTTAGTGCTAACTCTCTCAAAACATTTGCAGAGATGTCACCAACTTGCATGGAAGTTTTGCTCATCATCTTCCTTATGTCATTTGAGCTCTGCGAAAAATCATTTGAGATCAATATTTTCTTATTATACAGGCTCTGTCTGGTAAAAATAGCAGATAGTTGATAAGCATAGTGATATATTTACCTTGTTTTCTGAATGTATGCATCCGATAAGAGCATCAATGCACGAAGCACATCGACACATTGTGGCTCCGATTTTAAGATATTGTTTCCATGGATGACGAAAATTGAATCTTCCATGTGCAGGCTCCCATCTAGCTAAATTGGCCTGAGATTAATCAATGATATTATTTTAGTCACATTCAAAAAATTATCATGACTTGTACTATTTGTACATAAGTTAATATCTTCCATATTTATATTTTATACCAATGATTCTTCTGTTGCTTTGGAGTTTAGCACACATTTGTAACCCATCATCTTTTTGTTAGACTCTTCACTAGCAGCTTGGGCTTCAAAGTACTGAGCCACACAACCTGAATCAAGCACATACACAAACAATAATTATATCCAATAATTAGTATAGTAGTGCATGCATGGGACTGTATGAAATAAACTTTGGTATTTATACTGACATTGCAAGGAGTTTGCGAGTTTGTCGAGGTTTCCGGTGACTAAAACATAGAGTTCTAGACCAGCCCAAACCGGCCGAACAGTCGTGCTAACGATTATGCACAACGAAGTCCCGATTATAATAGTCGAAATTCTTTGTTGTGCCATGTTAAACAGCTCGTCAATTCGATAACCAGATACCGAAACTAAACTGAAAGTTAAGATGAATATCATAGCACCATAATCAAAACGAGCTTTAATGGTTGGTATGAATCTTGAGAATGTGGCTGCAGAAGCTGTAAACATAGATCAAATAATATCAGAAGCTGTAAAACCTTATACATTTGATAATAATAATAATAATAATAATAATAATAATAATAATAATAATAATAATAATAATAATAATAATAATAATAATAATAATATACCTAATAGAAAGAGTGAAACTCCAACTATTATAGGTTCCCATTGGTCTCCTGCTCTACTAGCAACCCAATGTACACCAAGGGCTAGAAGCCCAGCAAGAGTAGTTCCACAAATTCTGTTGATACTTTTATATATTGTAGCACCTGCAAATTTAACATATAGTATTAATTAACATGTAGATATATATACATATAAAAGGTTTCATAATTTTATCGACGATAGCGCTACGCACCGGCCGTGTATTCGAAGACGACGATTACGGTCATGACAGCCCACATAGCATTTCTTCCAACTCCATCATACAAAGGCTTTAGATAGTAGAAAAGTGAGACAGCTGTGAGTGCTATTCCTACTTTCAAACAATGGATGAATTTTCTAGGATCATTCACACCAATATCCCAAGCTTTCTTAAAAAATTTGCACAGCTTGAAATAAAAACTTGTTATAAATGTCCACATGCTGCAAGAAACAACAGCTCTTTTCCATGGACCATCTTCAACTTTGATCCTCCATTCAACTTCTTTTGGCACTCCCTTGTCATTAGTCATCTTTAGTTGATATACTAAAGCTAGCTATGTGAAATTTGTTTGTGTAAATTCCAGCTATTTGTTCTACTCTTTTATGTTGCTGGAATAGTTATGTCAAGCACCCTAAACCCAATGATATATGACTAAGTAAAGATTTACCTAAACTTGGAGGAGTGTCATGTGTATTTATATAGAAAAAGAGGCGTGTGGCATGACACAACATAAGGATATTGAATATTAATTAGATTCAAGACAGAATATTCAATTTTTAAGTTTAGTTTAGTTGAAGATAATATAATGTGCTAACTTTTATATAATTTCTATTCTTAGATTAAGATGATGCAAGAGCACAACTAGTTTAGTGCTATCTTTTTTTAGTGTGTTCAAATTGCTTGGACATGAATGATTCTTGTATATTTTGTATAATATAGTATTCCCTCGTGTCAATATAAGGAAGTAAGATCATAATTCTTACTAATTAAGAAAAATAGGTAATCTAATTTTATTTGTTTGACTCAATTAAAAATATTGCTGCATTCTCCAATATGTCTAATTATCAAACTTGCATTCTCCAATGTGATTTGAAGACAGTTATGTAATGAACAATGTGATTTGAAGTTTTTTTTTTTTTAAGACTTGTCTGAGCCATTTGTAATCTGAGTGTTGGTTAGATAATTTGAACACTTTCAATTGTTCCGCTTTGATCAAGAATCACTGATACTGTCACCCTATTCTATTCCATTGTAATAAAGGTAGGTTTGATTCGACGAGGCCATTCAAATTTCTAAGGGTTTGAACTCTGCATGATAGGTGCATACAACGGATTGTTGATATCTAGAATATTGGCATGGTTGATTTTCATGTGTTAATTTATCTCCTAAGCCGAGATCTCTTAAGTCTATTCTTAAGAAATTGAACAAAGAGACATTTAGAAATATTCAACTTAAAGTCACTCAAGCTACTACTAAAGTTAACAAGATACAAAGTTTGATTAATAATATGGAGGGAAAAATTCTCAACTTTTGTTCGATGAGACATTGCAGACAGGTTGATCATCTTAGCTCCATAAATTGTTTCAAAACACAAAAACGAATTTATTAGGAACATACATATTTATGACTGCTTTGGAATTACTTTAGAAGCCATAATATTTTGGGAAATAAATACTTTGGAAGTAGTATGGCTTTTGAGATGGACATCATAAAATCTTTTGACACTTTAGATTGGCAATATCTTATCAAAGTTCTTGTTCAATTTAGCTTTGATTAAAAGTTTTGTGGTCGGATTCTTACCATTCACTACTCCGTCAAACTATCAATCATGATAAATAGAGAAGTTGCAATACTTTTTCATGCTCTAGAGAAGTGAGGCAAAAAGAGATCCTCTGTCTCTTTTGCTCTTTGTATTATTGAATAGACACTTAGTAAGCAACTATCTATGTATTATTGACATGCATATCAATTGGTACAAGTCAATAACGATCTCCTTCACGAATATAGTCAGAATTATAGTCAACACATCATTCAAAAGTCTAATCTTTATGGTAGAGGTAGTTATGGATCTCGGCTAAAGCATATTGCACATATGCTTGGATTCGTTGTGGGGCATACACCATTTAACTATCTTGGAGTTTTTACACTAAAATGCAAGCCTAGAAGTCATCTTTTTCATATCATAGAAGATGTAATAATGGTCAAGCTAGTTACTTAAAATAGTCATTCCCTTTCTATGTAGGGTTCAAATGCTCTAGTCAATGATACAAGGCATATTTCTGTATAGTCTTAGGATTTATGATTGTTCAATCAATCTTCTTAACAAACTAGATTCTTGCATTAGAAAGTTGTTTACTACATCTTAGAAAGTTATTTTCCCACCTTTGTCTAAAGGAGGTCTTGGTCTAAAAGATATTAAGACAATAAACAATGTTGATTGTTAATCTCTTTGTTGGAAATTGTTGACTATCAATAATCAATTATCTTATATACTTATTTGTAGATACTTTAGACATAAAAACTCAATCATGCATCATTTTTCTTCTTCAATATAGCCTAGCATTAAACATTTATTTTTTCCTTTTTAGAGGATATAGTATATGGCAAATTAGTAATGAGAAGGACATTGATTTATGGACTGACAATTGGTTAGAATACAAAATTAAAGATTTACATCTAGTATTACTATTTTCATGGATATTCAATTTATGCAAATTGCTAAGGTCAATTTAATTATCCAAGACATCAATTGGATCATTACTTATGAGCAATCCGTCTTGTCTCCTCAAATTGTTGAAGACATTTTGAAGATTAACTTGTCATTTGATAATACTACTAGCGATGAACTCATATGGACATGATCACTAAATGATGATCTATCTTTTAAATATGCTTGGAACTATATCAACAAAGATTACATTGGGCCTTATTGGACAAAACTCATTTGGCATCCCTACATACCTTCTGCTAAGTTGCTAATGACTTGGAAGGTAATGCATAATATTATTGCAACAGAAGAAAATGTTATTTGAATGGGAACATATATGGTTTCAATGTGTTCTCTCTGCAACCCTGATGTGGGAACTGACTCAATGCTGATTATTCCTGCTTTTTTAATGTGAATATTGTCCTTTGGCGTCTTCTAATTAAATAGAATAATACTTTACACAATATATGTTCCTTAAAATTCAAAATATCATGTATTTTCAGAGAGGAAAATGCATGTGCATATAGATCATCTATTGCAAGTTTTTTGACAACATGACACTTGTGAGATTCACTTCCTATTGGTGCTTTTGAAAAAAATCGAGGGATAAGTTAGACATGTCAACTATCATTTTTTGTGGCCATTTTAAGGATTAGGTTTTATGGCTGATCGGTAAAATAGCAAGTGTACTATTTTGCCTCTTGTAATAATAGGGAAAATTCCCCGAATATCGATCTCAGGGACTGTGTAGGAATAATAAGTTCAATTCAAGGTTCAATTAAACAAAAACTTCAATTTGGTTTTGTTTGGTGATTATAACTTAGCGAAAAGTAGGATAAGTAGTGAATGAGATTGACTCTTTAACAGATGTGAGAAACATGCTAGGGATAGTGGATGATTTACTCTGTAACAACTCTAGAATTTCTATTGCAACAACTTATTTTCAATAATCAATTACTGGTTCTTAAGGTTGTTCGATCCTAAGTCCTTAGTGAAAAAACCTTTGATCCTTCATCCTAAACCCTAAGTCCTTAGAAATTTACGATGAAATAAAGCAATTAAGTTATCAAGAATATCCGATTGCTATAAGGTATTCCTAGTCCTAGGTTACATCTATTATAGCATATTCTCCTGAAAGCATTATCAATGATGGTCTAACCTAAATGATAATCATACATCAATTCCATTTTGTCCGAAAGGAAAAGCATTAAAAATATAAAGAGAATAAATTAACAACGAGAAAACATGATTGTTATTGCAATTACAAATTCAGAGTCATTACAAAGTAAAATCAGGGCTACCCCCTAGCATTGGGGGGTTTAGCTACTCATAGTATTCAAAGAAAACAAAATATGGAATAAAGACATTACAGGAAATTGGAGGAGATTGAATCTTCAATTGCTTTCGTTCATGAAGATCTTCTTCTCTCCCAAACCCTTGCTTTCTGCAATATTCTATCGTATTCTCTTCTCTCGTCCCTCAAAAGTCCCCTTTTCCTTACACAAACTTCGTTTAAGTAGCTTCAGTATCAGTCTTAGTGTCAGCAAAAAGTCCAAAGTACCCTTAATTCAAGACAGAGTAAAACAGATCAAAAAGTGAAGTTTCTGTCTGCATCCATCTACACGGGCCGTGTTGATTCACACGGGTGCCCGTGTTGATCTTCCGACTCACGTGGCTTTGAGTTTTGCATCAGGCCCATCAACGCAGGTCGTGTGTATTCACACGGGTGCCCGTGTTGATCCACTGTGTGGACCTCCGTTTTTTAATCCCGGGCCATACCTCTGTTCTGGAGAGATACGTGAACTGACTCTTTTTTATCTCTTAATGCTTTCGCATTTTGAAAATTCACAGAGTCGCCACCGACCTTTTATTTTATCCAATTAAGGAAAGGTTTATAAAAGAAACAGAAAAAAGACCTTTAAGAAATTCTGGGTAAGGGGGTAGGTTATACAAAGGGAAGGTGTTAGCACCCTTTGTATCCATGGTTATCCATGGGCTCTTAAGTTTGCTTAGCTCACTTGTTTTTCGATCACTTTTCAATTGCTTTAGAATGCTCATATGTGGCTTCAAATACTTTTGTAAATTGAATTTTGTAATGATCCGTGTGTGGATGTATACAAAATGCTTGTTTATCTTTCGAAAGATGTTTTGAAAAGAACGTTAACTTTGTAATAATCCGTGTTTGGATGTATACAAAGTATTGTCTTTTTTGAAAGTTTTGTTTTGAAAAACAACAGTGTATGAGAATTTTGTTTGTTTTGATTTGAGCAAGCAAACTAGGAGGTCTACCTTGAGTTGTAAGGTCTTTATCCTATTTCCTTTAAAAATCTATCCTTTCACCGGATATAAACAAAAGGTTCGATTTTGTACTCGAAACAGTAGAATTTTGACTTTTGATTTTGAAAAGAATGAGAAGGGATTACCTTAAGAGGTGCAAGTGTGATTGTGTTTGGATTCAGATATTTTATCTTTGAAGTTAGTGATCTAACGGTTCAATTTTATCTTTGACATACACGCAGTTTATATGTGCTGGAAATTAAAATGCGGAAATGTAAAGTGCGGAAAGTAAATCTACGCTATTACATCGATTGTGCAGGAAATGTAAACTAGCCTATTTACATGAATTTGACATCCTATACATTTATCTAGGAATTTAAATTGCAAGAAAAATAAAAGGCATGTTTTTTGGATTTTTTATGATTGATTTTAATTATGATTAATGCATGATTAATTAAATTAAAATGAAGAAAAAAAGATGAAAATAGATTTAAACCTAGAAATTAAGTTTAAAGTATGTACAAAATATTTGTCAATTAATTTTAAAACAAAACTAATTTTTTTTTGGGATTTTTGAAATTGATTTGAAATTGATTTAAGCTAATTAAAACATAATTATACAAATAATTATACAAATAATTAAAACTTAGAGAGAAAATTATTCAAAATATGTACAAAATTAGTTAATAATATATAAACAATATTTAACATTAAGAGCAATTTTTTTTATGATTTTTTGATTGGTTAGAATAATTAAAAAGCAAATATATAAATATATACTAATTAATTATGCAAAATATTGAAATTTTGAAGGAAAATAAAATATTTTTATTTCAGAAAATAATATATTATTTGAAAGTCTAAAAATATTTTTTATGCATTTTTTGGATTTTTGAAACTATTTTTAATTAATTTGACAAAGAAAATTAAAATAAAAATAGAAAATAAAAGGATACTGATCAGGTGTGGTGGGATTGAGAGTCCATGGTAAGGAGTGCTTTGTCTGGAGCGTTGGATGATGTGACTGGAACGATCATGTGGTCACTGAAACGAGGGAGCATGATGCGTACATAGCCTGCAAAGCACTGAATCATATATTTAAAAAAAAACAAACGCGCGCAGGGCAGCCAATGAGAGGCTGCCACGAGTTCGTCTTCTTCCTCCGTCCGTTGGCTTAGGCCTGCAACTGTCACTAAAGGTTTTAGTGACGGTTTTTTGCTGTAGCTACATGTCCTGCAAAATAACGAATAGGGGTAAACCTAAAAATAAATTTGGCGCGACCCCTCCATTCAATTCGTCTGATCCATACGAACTCAATGGTACCACTTAGAACCTCTAATTTTGCCTATTTCAGAAAGCCCTAATTTTGAAACTATGAACCCTAAAATGGTAGTTTCGTGTATACGTGTTCAAACTTCAATTAAGTTTCCAGAAATGATCTACACATCAAACCAAACTCAACTATATGTCTACATCTTGTTAAGCATGCGTGGATAACCAGATACGAATTGATTTAAGTTCGAACAAATTATGACCTGTATAGCTCGATTTAGTGAGCTTCAAGGCTTGTAATTGATTGGGATACGTTTATTGATGTTCAAAGATGATGTTTGAATGCTTTGTTTGAACTGAAACTAGTTAGAAACTAAAATTCGAATTTTGAATTTCTTTCAAAAAATTCCAAGTGGTTACAAGTGTATTATGAGTAAGGCTTTGTTTCTGAACTCCTCTTTTTTACTACTGAAGTATGCTAGCCTATTTATAAGCATTGAGGTGCTTAGAGCATAAATATAGGGGGTGGTATTTGCCACATGTACCACTTGTGTCATAATAGTATGGATAATTGAATGCAAATGGTGTAGTATTACATAACCACCATATCCAAATAATGCTACGGTGCTTTTCAATTTTTTAGTGTATATTGTGTGATTAGTGGGACCCATTTTAAGTTTTAAGATGGGTAGTATGGATATTTACAAATTTTAATTAGTGGTTTAAATAATTGAGAAGTGTGAAATAATATATTATATTAAGTGGGGTCCATTTATACCACCAAATTGGGTGGTATGGATGTGGATGCTCTTAAAATCTAAGCTAGAAAGCAATAAGTGCTTTTGCTAGAATCTTGACTTTTCCACATATGTAGCTTGGCATTTAAGCCACTATGGCTTGATTTTCTTCTCTCCCTCTGCTGTACTTTGCTTTGAGACAGAGTTGAATGAATCATATTGATGAGTCATGCTTGGAATACAAGCTATCCATTATCCTTTCATTTTTCCTTTTAATTTAATCTTAAAATAAGAAAAAATCAAGCAAAAATGGATGAAAAATGTTATGGGCTTAGTCTTGGTCGTGGGAGGCCCATAATATTATGGAAATGATGTTTGAACCATGAAAACTTGGCCCCATTTGGAAAAAATGCATTTTTGAGCAATGTTGGTTTTATGCATTTTCCAAAATTTAGCCAAATTCAACAAGGTGTAAATCCCTCAATTTTTGTCATATGAAGGAGATCTTGCACTTTTTGGAAACCTCAAAGAGTCCTCTAACCAATGCCTTTGGTCTCATGTCAAAATGATTTTTGATGCTCCTTGTGTGTCCTTTTGAAAAAAGTGTCTTTTTGTTGACTTTGAAAATGACCTGTAATGTCTTTGATCATATTTTTCAAATGGTGAATCCAATGACCATGGGATCAATGGCATTTGAAAGATAATTGAATTTCCTTCAAAATGAGCTTTGGTTTGAATTTTTTGGATGAAGGATGAGAGAGTTATGATCAGTCAAAGTTGAGTTGACTTTTCAGGCAAAAACCCTAATTTTGAATCTTAGGGTTTTGTTGATTTTTGATCTTTCCTTGATGAATTATGATCATCCAATGATCAAATGATGAATCCTTTGACAAAATATGGACTTTGACAAAAAAATTCATTTTTGACTGTCTGTTGACTTTTTGGGTCAAACGGGTCGTCTGTTGACTGTTTGAGCTGCTGACGGTGTGTCTGAGTGAATTGAAGTTTGAAAATTTGTATGATGGTACTTTGAGATATATGGATGTGCATGAAATCCATTTGAGGTCTCAAAAGCTTGTTTCTCCTGTAAAAACAAGAAAACCCTAGTCAGGGACTGTTTATGTAGGAGACAATTAAGCGTACCTGATTTTTGTGCAGTGTTGAGTCTCTGCTAATCGCGTGATATTCAGAAGACTTCTAGAACAAAAATCTTGGAATTTTGAATTGTGAAAGATTGATTTGATTGATGGTACAAAACACTGAGAATTGTACTGCCAGCAGTTTGGCTGTCAACTGACTGTTCAGGTATTGACGTAGCAGTTAGAGTGAAGAATCAACAGTCAAAGTTAATTTTCTTTTTTTGTTGTTTTTGTTTTATGTGAAAAATGAAAGTTATTTACATGACTTGTTAAAAAACACAGACATAATAAATAACTAATATTTACTGTATGCGGGCAAAATTACCGATAATAACCCTGAAAATCATTTAATGCACAGAAAAATGAATATTTGACTGGCAGAAAACACATAAAATATTATCTGAGTAATTAAGCAATATTATGACAAATAGTACAACATTTAATACTGACAGTACAAATATTACATACTATATTGAGCAGTACGACGAATAAACGGTACATTTAAGAAATAAGAAATACGGCAAATTTTAAGAATGACGATTGATAACTGTTAGCTGAAGATTTCGTTTTATATTATTTATCCTTCGAAGAAGTAGAAAATCGAAGGAAAGATGGTTACTGATGGCCATCCCTTAAAAATAAAAGAATGGCTACTGATGGCCATGCTTCGAGAGTAAAGATTTCTAAGTTCGCTATGAAGATAATGAATACTGAAAGCTAGTGAAAAGTATGTGTCTTCGGGGACTTAGACAAATTTGTAAATATATTCAAGTATTACTACTTAGCGTGTTTTTTCGTAGTGTTTGTTTAATACACTGCCACGCGTCGAAGACAGACTCAGGCGGGAAGATTTGAAATTCGAAGACGGTTTCGTAACTGTCCAAGTAACAGATGGCATCGCTAGAAGTCCTTATGAGAAACGTGGCAGCAGATTAGTATAGGACCGTTAAGGTCGAAACTAGTATAAATAGGAGTCTTAATGTTAGGATTCTGTGTGTTCATTTTGTACAAATCACTCACATATTTACTCAAGTATCAAGCGTTAAGAGAAAGAGTTCGCTGAGAAAATGTACGTATGACACCACCATTTTAATACATGTGTATTATCTTTTGTTTTTATCTTCCAGAATTACTGCATTTCGTTTACTTCTTGCCATTTACCTTTCTGTATCTTTACTTTAACGTCATTTACTTTCGAATTACTTTCATGTTATTTACTTTCAAAGTCTTTTACATTTCTGCAGTTTAAGATTCTTTACGTTTCAATAGTCCTTTTAATTTTCTATGTTATGTTACTTATCTTTTCGCTGAAGTCACATTTATATATAACAAAGTGATTGTCAAGACTATTTGTTCTTTAATCGAACAACGCTTATTGAAGAAGACAAATAATGAATATGGTTCGAATGAACGTTGATGACAATCTTCTTGACTATGTGTCCTAGGATCAATCTAGTCGATCCTGCAAGTAACCAAATCATATTTATTATAGTTTGGAAGACTAGCGGTTGTTTACCGGAAATCACCGTAAACAAATTGGCACGCCCAGTGGGACGGTGTTAAGCAGATTGTTTTAATCAATTGCTTTATTTTTGTCTAGACAATATCAAGATCTTGTATGAACCTTAGGAACGGTAAATTAAAGAACAGTGCACAACCGATTCCCAAACGAAGGTACAACAGGAAAATGGTCGTTACGGCCAGTGCAGGGGGTAATCAAGATCCCCCACAAGGTTCAGGATCAGGAGCGGCAAATTCGACTTCTACTCAAGAAACACGAGATGCAACGGGTCCAAATGGATCAAGACCTGCAGATAATTCCCAGACTATGCCTGAAAATAATACAGGACCCTCAGGGACTATTCCAGTTTCAGTGTCGACAACCGCACCCTCATCCACAAGCGCAGAGGACGTATTGTTTGCCTCGACAAATGCTGCAAACCATTTGTTTGGTCAAGGCACGAATTCTGCTTTCGAATGGAGACCAAATAATCCATACGGAATGCCATACCAATATGGAACAGGCGTACGAGGGGCAGGACCTATATATGCCCCAACTAACAATGCGACATTTTCACCGAATGTTAGTTCAGTGGGTCGAAGTGCACATAACACTGGTTTTTCTACCCAGGTGCCTCACTTTACCACAAATAACCAAGCAGCATTTCGACAAGAAATGGATGCAAGCAACCATGATATGGTAGGGGTTTTGGCCAGAGAATTGACTTCAGTTTTAAGCCCACTAATGGCAAATGTTACTACTACAAATAGAGAAAACATGGAGACTTTCCAAAAGATATCATCTCAAATGAATCGAATGGCAGAATTCATGGGAATAACACCACCTAAAAGGAAAGACAAACAACCTTCGAATCAAGAAGAGAGGCCCATTTTAGAACGTGTACAAGACATAGTTCCGTCATCTAGGACAGCCACTAGGGATGTAGGCCCCTCACGAAGAACAGAGATGTTCGAAGGAACTCCAATAATTAACTTAGAAGCTTCGAATCAAAGAACCGTCCCCGTTCGACAAGAAACGGAGGAGGAGCAACCCAGATTGAGGATTGTGGGTAGGAACGAACACCCAGATGAGGTTGTTCAAAGAGTCAGAAGAGAAAATCTGGCTACAGAAAATAACTTAACTGCCATGATAGAAAGGGTTATGGCCAATAATGGCCTTAGTACTGGACTTAGACGTCCAAACTATACATCCCCTATATCATATTATATCATGCAGACAGAATTGCCTAGGGGCACTAAGGTACCCAAATTTACAAAATTCTCAGGCGAAACTAATGAGTCAACGGTGGAACATATTGCTAGATATTTGACAGAAGCAGGAGACTTAGCGGGAAACGAGGATTTAAGGATCAAATATTTCCCTAGTTCGCTGACAAAAAATGCCTTCATTTGGTTTACTACTCTGCCACCAAATTCGATAGATGCATGGGCATACTTGGAAAGGCTTTTTCATGAGCAATTCTACATGGGTCAAACTAAGATAAGTTTGAAAGAATTGGCCAGTGTTAAAAGAAAATTCACAGAAACAATTGATGATTACTTAAATAGGTTCCGTTTGTTGAAATCAAGGTGTTTTACAACAGTCCTAGAGCATGAACTTGTTGAAATGGCTGCAGGTGGTCTAGATTATTCAATAAGAAAGAAACTAGACACCCAATACCTCAGGGACATGGCCCAATTAGCAGACAGGGTTCGACAAGTCGAACGACTGAAGGCAGAAAAGGTTAGGGCGAATAAAAGTTATAAGAAAGAGAGAGTAGCGTACGTCGAAGCCGAGGACGCTGATGATGAGTCTTTCAATGACTCGTATAGCCCTGAAGAAGTCGAAATAGACTTAGCTGAATTGAAAGAAGCGCCACCTTATGCCTGCAAATTGCTAAATCCTGCCAATGGAAAAAACCCAGTAGAAAACGATAAGAATGATAGGTTCCCTAAGAAAACTTATACATTCGACATTACCAAGTGTGATGAAATATTTGATTTATTGGTAAAAGATGGCCAAATGATACTACCTCCAAATTCAAAAATTCCTCCGTTGGAACAACGAAAGAAAAGAGGTTTTTGTAAATATCATGGGTTTTTAGGCCATAAAACTTCTCAATGTTTTCTTTTCAGGGATCTAATTCAAAATGCTCTCAATGATGGAAGGTTGAAGTTTGCTGACAAGACCAAGAGTCATATGAGGGTCGATACCAATCCCCTAAACATTGCTGACGCTAGCCTCTGCGAGGTAGAAGATATCAACATGGTGGAGGCCTCTGAAGTTGAGGTTGTGGAGACTAAAGCAATGTTCAATGGAAAGCAGGCTACTGAAAGCCTAAAAGGTGAAATAGTCTTCAACACTGTTGTTGAAGAATCTTCCAAGACAGAAATAACTGAAGCATCGAAGGAAGAAAACAGTGAGGCCACTGAAGACCTCAGGATGAAACTCCAGAAAATCCAGATCTCTGAAGTTCCTCCAGCAGCGGTTAACATGGTCAGCGCCAGACGACCAGTGTCTGAATTTGGCGAACTAGAGACATGGCTGACGAAGCAAAATGGGGGCATCGAAGTTCCTCCAAGAACCGAAAGCCTCAAAGAATATCTCTGGAATTGCCACGAGAGAAATGGTGGTAAGCAATGGACGTGTCCAAGGTGTTCGATCATGCTGAATCGAAGGGTCGAAGCCAACTTCGAAAGGGTTCGACGCGAAAGGTGGGAACACCCAGGAAGAGAGCCAAATCCCCTACTACAACTGTACCCAAAGATGGAGGAAAGCTTGGTAGGATTTTTGGTCAGATGCCACAAAGAAAACACTGAAGTTGCTCTCTGCCCAAGATGTGGGGCAGTCTATGACGAAATGCTAGCACGATCATTCGAACGTGTGTATTGCTACATGAGTCAAGAAACTCAGGGGTTGCGTCCTAACCTGTACGGTTTCGACATATGAACTCCAACAAAGAGGCCTGATAGCCCACACCCCAGAACTCGAAGGGTAACTTTCAGAATCCCTGCAGATGCGCCAAGGGATAGGTGGGTACAAGCTGATGCAAGAACCAACAAATGGCGAAGTTGGGACCAAGGTGGTAGAACTGCAATGGCATATAGGAAACAATTTCAAAGACCAAATCGAGAGGCGTATCGATTGGAGAATTACAAAGGAAAAAATCCTATGTCTCGGTCCTAGTGGAGAAGGCATCAGAGAATAAAAAAGGCTCAGAAGGAATACAGGCCAAGAGAAGGTGGAGAATCTAGTAGCAACCAAGTCCCATATCAGGGGGCAAAGTCAAACAAACCTCCGGTGGAACGCAGATTATTCGAAGCTGAAAAACTCTTGGATGAAGAAGACAAGATGCGTTCAAATTCCTGGAAAGAAGAGGATAGAATGACAAATGATTTTGATTCTGATGGAGTGTCATCTATAAACTTGAATTGCAATGTTGTTTCTGTACTCCCTCACGAATATAATCAGGAAACTGAAGTAGAAGACTGTGAAGAGGCTGATATCGAGGAAATGACAAAACACAAACCTGTGTGTTACTATGTGCTGAATAATGGTGCAGTAGAAGAACATAATGCTTTCTTCGAAAGGCCTGATGAGGGTATGCGAAATCATTTGAAGCCACTCTATATCAGGGCCAAGATTGAGAACGTTGGCATTAATAAAGTCCTAGTTGATGGGGGAGCAGCAGTGAACCTAATGCCTCAATACATGCTAAAAAGAATTGGTATGTTCGATACGGATATAAGGCCGCATAATATGGTTTTATCTAACTACGAAGGCAAAATAGGACAAACACTGGGAGTTGTTCAAGTCAATTTGACAGTAGGCTCAGTTACCAGGCCAACCATGTTCATGGTTATACCAGCAAAGGCAAACTACAACCTTTTGCTTGGTAGGGAATGGATTCATGGAGTAGCAGCTGTGCCCTCAACAATGCATCAGAGGGTGACAATTTGGAGAGAAGATGGTATAGTGGAGAATATCGAAGGTGATCAGAGTTACTACATGGCTGAGGTCAACCAGGTGAACAAAACCAACTTCGACAGGAACCTGGCAAACATAGGCCCTTGTCATGCTGCAGAAGAAATGTATACCCCAAATAAAAATGCATTATACTATTTAACTTTACACCCAAATGGATTCCAATGGGATAGAGAGATCATGGATGGTCCACCAGATACAGCACCATTGGAGAATTATCCGACAGTACGGCCAACAGGCTGGGACGATGACATTAATCATGTCTGAGTCTTCGTTCTTCGAAAAGATTTCGGCCTATGTGGCCGAGAACAAAAGGAAGGCGGTTCTCGAAGCCGAACTATCAGATACAAAGATAGATGCAGTTATAACCAAAGAAGGAATAACAGAATTGGAGATACGTGCGAGTTTCGAACTCCCTGAACACACGACTCCAGACGAAGAGATCATAAGAGAAGAACCAAACCAAAGGCTGGATGCAATATACGACGAGGAACCTTTGGGGTTCGAAAAAGACCCAATGGCGTCGAATATAAAGATGTTGGCCCAAGATCCACTTGAAGAAGTAAATCTTGGAGACAATGATCAAAAAAGGATAACATATATCAGCGCGAAACTAGAACCAGAATTGAAAGCAACGGTCATCAAAATGCTGAAAGAAAACAGAGATTGTTTTGCTTGGGACTATGATGAGATGCCTGGTCTAGGAAGGGATTTAGTCGAACTAAGATTACCAATAAAAGAAGGGAAGAAGCCCATAAAGCAAACTCCCAGAAGATTCGCGCCAGAGATTCACTCGAAGATTAAAGCAGAGGTCGAAAGACTCTTACGGTGCAAGTTTATCCAAACTACAAGGTATGTTGAGCGGATTGCTAATATAGTACCTGTAATTAAAAAGAATGGCTCATTAAGAGTATGCATAGACTTTCGTGATCTTAATGCAGCTACTCCTAAAGACGAGTATCCCATGCCTATAGCAGAAATGCTAGTAGACTCAGCCGCAGGTTTTGAGTATTTGAGCATGTTGGATGGATATTCGGGATACAATCAAATTTTTATAGCAGAAGATGATGTATCCAAGACAGCATTTCGTTGCCCAGGGGCATAGGCACTTACGAATGGGTTGTGATGCCTTTTGGCTTAAAAAACGCTGGGGCAACTTATCAAAGAGCAATGAATTCTATATTTCATGACTTTATAGAAACATTCATGCAAGTGTATATAGATGACATTGTGGTAAAATCTACCTCGGGTATGAGTCATCTTGATCATCTGAGCCAATCATTCGAAAGAATGAGGAAATATGGCTTGAAGATGAACCCCCTTAAACGTGCTTTCTTTGTGCAGGCAGGTGATTTCTTGGGGTTCGTAGTCCACAAATAAGGGATAGAAATTAACCAGAACAAGACGAAAGCCATTAGGGAAACCAAGTCCCCATCCACGAAGAAAGAACTGCAATCATTATTGGGCAAAATAAATTTCTTAAGGAGATTTATCTCTAACTTGAGTGGACGCACGCAAGTTTTCTCACCTCTACTACGGCTTAAGCAAGGAAAATTCGAATGGCGTGCTGAACATCAAGAAGCTTTCGATCAGATAAAGTAATACTTGACTTGTCCACCAATTCTGTCTCCCCCAAATGGGAAGAAGCACATGCGCCTATACATTTCAGCATCAGATAAAACAATAGGCAGCATGCTTGCCCAGGAGGATGCGAATGGCATCGAGAGAGCCATTTATTACTTAAGTAGAGTACTCAATGATGCAGAGACTAGATATACTGATATAGAAAAACTCTACCTTTGTTTGTATTTCTCCTGTATCAAACTTAAGTATTACATAAAGCCAGTTGATGTTTACGTTTCATCTCATTGTGATGTTATTAAACATATGTTATCTAAGCCAATATTACATAGTCGAATTGGCAAATGGGCTTTAGCCCTTACTGAATATTCATTAATATTTCAGCCTCTCAAGGCAATGAAAGGTCAGATTGTGTCAGACTTCATTGTCGACCATGCGGTGGTTGAGAATCATCAGCATTATGTGGACTTAAAACCTTGGAAGTTATACTTCGATGGTTCAACGCATAGAGAGGGTACTGGGGTTGGAATATTGATAATTTCTCCTGATGGAATTCCAACAAAGCTCAAGTTTAAAATCGAAGGTCCATTATGCTCCAACAATGAAGATGAATACGAAGCATTAATTGCTGGACTTGAGGCTTTGTAAGAATTGGGGGCAACCAGAGTCGAAATTAAAGGAGACTCCGAATTGGTCATCAAGCAATTGACAAAGGAGTACAAGTGTATCAAAGAGAATTTGATCATGTATTTTGTCATCGCAAATAGGCTACTCAAGAAATTCGAATATGTGGAATTAAAACACGTATCAAGGGTGAATAACCAGGAAGCAAACGACTTGGCACAATTAGCTTCAGGATATAAAATATCAAAAGAAAAGTTGGAGGAATTGATTGAAGTAAGAGGAAGAGCAATGTTTACTAAACTTTTGCCAAGTGATCTAGAGAACTCACAATTGGGTTACGCCAACAAAGAACAATTCGAAGTACTAAATATAGACTCGTTGGCAGACACAGATTGGAGGAGTCCAATTATTAGCTACCTAAAAAACCCTTCGACGGATACAGACAGGAGAATAAAGTATAGAGCATTGTCATATTTTTTGATGGGAAATGAATTATTCAAGAAAACTCCTGAAGGGGTATTGTTGAAATGCTTGGGTGAAGCAGAAGCATATTTGGCTCTGTCGAACGTACATAGTGGGGCATGTGGTGCACATCAAGCAGGGCACAAAATGAAATGGCTCTTGTTTCGTTATGGGATGTACTGGCCTTCGATGTTAAAGGATTGCATAGAGTTTGCGAAAGGGTGCCAAGAGTGCCAAGAACATGCAGGTATCCAACACGCTCCAGCAAACGAATTAAGTACGATAGTAAAACCATGGCCTTTCAGGGGATGGGCATTAGATTTGATTGGAGAAATTCACCCCAAGTCATCTAAAGGTCAAAGGTACATTTTGGTAGGAATAGACTATTTCACAAAATGGGTCGAAGCAATACCACTGGTGAATGTGGATCAAGAGGCTGTGATTGAATTTATTCAGAAGCACATTATCTATAGGTTTGGAATCCCAGAAAGTATAACAAATGATCAGGGATCAGTCTTTACTGGACGAAAAATGCAAGACTTTGCCAGAGAAATAGGTTTCAAGTTATTCACTTCTACACCTTATTACGCCCAAGCAAATGGACAGGTTGAAGCAGCAAACAAAATAATAATTGGCCTTATTAAGAAACATGTGGGAAAGAAACCTAAGAATTGGCATAAGACTTTAGATCAAGCGCTCTGGGCTTGTCGGACATCTCCAAAAGAAGCCACAAATACAACTCCTTTCCAGTTGACGTTTGGACATGATGCAGTACTCCCAATTGAGATATGTTTGCAATCAGTAAGAATACAAAGACAAGCAGACATTCCTCCCAACGTATACTGGGAGTTAATGATGAATGAGTTAGTAGATTTGGACGAAGACAGACTTCGGGCACTGGAAATGATAAAAAGGCAAAAGGAAAGAGTGTCCAGAGCATATAATAAAAAGGTGAAAGGTAAAACTTTTGTTAATAATGACTTAGTTTGGAAAGTTATTTTACCTATAGGTCGAAAGAATCAGGCACTTGGTAAATGGTCCCCACATTGGGAAGGACCCTTTCGAATCTTGAAAGTTTTCTCGAACAATGCTTACGAAATTGAAGAATTAGCAGAAGATCATAGGATCTTAAGAGTAAACGGGAAATATTTGAAGAGATATAAACCAAGTATGTACGAAGTAAGGATTGCAAAAACGTAGATACTCAGGGTACTACGAAAGGCCAAAATGGTCAGGCATGTGTCAAAACATATACGCTACGTTGATCAAAATGGCTTTGCGATCAGAATAAATTTTAATGGAAGGAAAAGAGTCTAAGGAGACACCAAAAGTGTTTTTCATTTAAAAGCATGGAAGTACATGCATTACAAGGGATCCAAAGAACAGGATCCAAGATTACAAAAAAAAGAGGGCATATAAATAAAAATAAAAAAAAACCCCTAAGGAAAAAACTAGCTAGTTGATCCTTTGGTCCAAGCCTTCCAAGGACAGCACAGGCGAAGGTTCAGCTTCGAACATATCTGTGGCCCCAGAGCCACGCATCCGCCTCTCTACACCTTTCTTCAAGAAAATATAACTGAGGAGTCTCCCGTAGGGAAGACAAATCACACTCCCTCGACGGTCAACACCGGCAGAGACAGCTTTAACAAGTCCTTTAAAGATCATTAAAGGAATGTTAATTTTCCTCCCTCGAAGACCACAGAGGATGAACTCCAAGTCTTCAACCATGATGTTGTTTTCATCGATCCGCCGAGGTTGGAAGTTCCCCACGAGCATCTGGTGCCAGATCCTGATGACTTTGGCACTAAAGCGATCATTGTCCATAAGAGTTCTCAACATGAGATGAGTAGTCATGCTGAAACTGTTGTCATCAAAAGTTTCACCAGAGTTATTGCATCTTATTAGGTTGGCAATAGTGGTGGGAGTAATGCTGAGACGAGCGTGTCGAATTTCAGAATCAATGGTGGTCCTACCTTCAGGATCTATGCGTAAGGACGCATTCATCCAGAATTCTGCCACCATGTTGGGGTAAATAGCACCCTCCAAGACTTCTTCAAAATAGAAGTCCAGTTCTTGGTTGACAAAGAGGGTTTCGATGTTGATGAAATGACGAACAAGTTCATCCTCAGAGAGTCTGAACTCGCCTCTGATGAGGGCTTTGATGTCGTTAAAGAAGAGAGGTTCAGCCATTGCAAGATAAGAGAGGTGTTCTGAGAAAGAAGTTGTGTGTTTTCTTTTTTCTGTGTTTGGTTTGGAGAGAAAACGCATGAATGAAGAAGTGAAGACAATATTTGACCCTTTATATAGACTGGGAATACTGAAGGGTGGTTTTTAATTGTTAATGAGTGATTGGACTGCGGTTGGTTTTCCAAAGAAAGAAGTTATGGCTTCCGCCGTTTCCCGCCCTTGGAAGTTGAAAAGTAATCATGAAACGGATGCACGCACGTCTTAAACCGACGTTTTGGAGAAAGTGACGTCACTGTTTAATAATGATTATGGCTAGAGAAGGGGAAACGTCAAGTCTAGAGGCAAGGATGCTGCGAAAGATGTTCAGGATTCTACACGTTGCATTAAATGAAAAGCACTGTAGAGAATCTAAAGATATATTTTGACAGAAATGTTTAGATTCGCTAAAAGTAATGCTGGCAAACGTTATGGATATAGATGGGAGTCAAGCATACAAATATTATGAGTCTACAGTAGTTTCGATTACAAAATAAAGATGCAACAAGTAACAGGATTGAAAACATCTAGTTAAAATCCTCAGGGAGATCCGTTTTGATCTTCAAGTATTGAGTCTCCCACGAAGACATACGAAGCTCGATTAGTGCCCGTTGTTTCTTCAATCCTTCGATTTTTGGCACTAATTTCTGTGCAGTCTCGAAATGTCTGATTCCCGACTGCACCACTTCGAGCAAATCTTGTTGGTTAGATTTTTGTATGGCTGCCTGACAACGTTCAGCTTTTTTTATCTTGTCCTCGAGTGCCTTTATCTCTTGTTTCCAGGAGTTGATGTTCTTCTCATAATCATCAAAGGCCTTCTGATTTTCTGAATGTTTAAGCTTGAGGGC